>NC_056748.1:580804277-580841777 GCF_019279795.1 Protopterus annectens | reverse complement strand
GCTTTTTGAAATGGAGTTTAAAATGCTGGACTTTTAATAATGTAACAGCCTTTTACCAACTGATGCAAAATACAAGCATAATTATGCTCTTAAGCTTTCAAAATAGTCTAATTTTTCATCTGTAAAATCATGGGTGAAGACATATGATACATAAAAATAAGAGGTGAATAAAAATGTACTTCCACTGAACCATTTGAAATGAATGGGAGATCCCTGTTTTTGGTCTTGTTGTATGGTGTTATTCTTGGTTTTAAGGCTGCCCGTTAACAGTGGCCTTGAATGACTAAATGGTGCTGTTATTGTTTTTCCTCCATTATTAATTTACTGACAGGGAAATGAGAAAAGAAATATGTACATTTCCAGATTCATATAGCAGAGTTTTGTCTAGCGTACCAAGCCATTTGAAACCTTCACCTGCTCTGAGCTTACATCTGGTGACAGCCACAAACAAAATCCAGTGTGGAACCTTCCCTACACAAGGATAACATTCATTAGGATCCTCATTTATATTCTATATCTCCAATTCCTGACACCAGTTATTGCTCCATAACACAGGTCACCAGGAAAACAGGATGTAAGATGGTACCATTTCAAATCCCCAGCTGTGGGCATCCCGTAATAAATGAAAATAATTTAAGTGGTGGCATTCCAAAGCATCCAGTAGCATTTCATAAATGCTAAGATGCTCTGTAAGGTACAAGCCATATTACAGAATAAAAGCAGTAGGTCACTAACTGTAATATACAAAGATGTTGAAAAGTATTATATCACCATGTCCAGCAGTTCATTAAAAGAAAGATGAGTTAGACGTTGCCTGTTCAATTCTCAGTTAGAGCGTCTTCTGTGTGTCGATATGCGTGAATGGGCATTCCTTCATTGAAGGTTGTGCGTTAGGCCCGGCAAGCCAGCACGTGAAAGTCTACTGCCAATCATTAGCAGACTGGAGTTCCGCTGTGGCGACCCCTAACCGGGAAAAGCCGAAAGACACAAAAAAAAATCTGGTATTATCACTATAACACTCCTTGAAGATATTTGTCTTTAGGAAGTATCACCATAGCATGAAATGTTACTCTGGTAGATTCAGCATATGTTTTATAATACATTAATGCACTTTGAAGGTGCTGCATCAGTAGTGATCAACAATGATTGTATTCTGCATTCAGTGGTGCTTTGTCCTACTTTTAATAACTATGGGTTCCACTTTCTGGATTTTCAGCAGTGGTGGACTTGTATTTACCTTATTTTGGAAGGCATTAATGTTCTTCGAAGTTGGGAAGTTGTTTTCATTTTGTAAGACATTGCCAGTCCTGTAGTTTCTTTAGTAACTCAGTCATCTTTTACAGTTTGTTAGTATCCACTGGATTCCAGTCTACTTTCCAAAGGCATGCCTCCATTGCATCTTACTCTGGCTGTATGACCTTGATCTGATTTTTCATATTAGAGTGCTCTTTAAGATCATAATGTTAGACTCCAATTTGACCAATAATCTGAGGATATAGCTGGATATCTAGTTGACAATGCTTATTTAATTACATTTATCTATATACTTAATTACTTTGTTAGTTGTCTAACAACCGGCTATCTATTTTTCCATCAGTTTATCTATCTATCTATCTATCTAGCTATCTGTATGTCTAGCTATCTATGTAGCTATTTCGGTAGTTTAATGCCTTCCCAAAGCATTTGTCACCTACTGGAATGCCATTCCTAAAAACTTTAGGCAAATGATTGACATGACAAAATTTCACATAGAAAGTGAATACAAATACAGTTATTTCGGGGGCAACTAATGGTCATGCACCATATTAATCTATCTTCATCATATATTTATAGAGGATAGAACCTGGTGCTGACTGGCATATTTAGCATCTGGGGTTGATCCCCATACATGTGCCTGCCTACCCATATCTTCTTGTGGTCAGATACACATCCCTTTGGCCCAGCTCTTCAATGGAAGTACAAAAAAAAAAATAGTAATAAGAGGGTATACATTCATTTGAGGGTCCACACCAACCTCGAATGGGTGTAACGCTGAATCAGAATGTCAAATTTGCAAGTGGTGAATGGTTGGAATGCCATACGAAACACCGAATGCGACATTTCCAACTGCTCTACTACCAAAACTAGTGCTACCATGGGTCAAAAGGGGGGTGGGTATTGTGTGTTTCGACTATCTCCTGTTCGCAATTGTGAGAACCTGCTGCACTGCTTTCACACATTTTCCGATCGGCCATCCACCGGCTGATCAAATGCATGTATACCTAATAAGAGTGGCTGGACCTTTGGCAGGAAGCAAACATCCAGCCAGGTCCTGTGTCTGTGTCCCCATCTACTCCCATCCTCAGCAGAGGTGCAATTTGCAATTAAAAAAATGTAGCAAAAAGCACTCAGGTTTTAGTAAAAAAAAAAAAAAAAAGAAAAAGAGAAACAAGTCTTTTTTTAAACTGTAGCAAGTAGCTACTACAGTTTATACCCCACATAGAGCACTACAGAGCTCAGGTTTTAGTAAAAAAAAAAAAACAGAAAGAAGCAAATATTTTCTTTTGAACTTGCAAACTGCTTGCTGCAAATGTAGCAAGCATTTGCTACAGTTTATACTCTACATGGCAAGTTTTAATTAAAAACAAAAGAAATAAACAAATCTTTTTTTCTTTTGAAGTATAGCAAATTGCATGCTACAAATGTAGCAAGCAGTTGCTGTAGTTTAGACCACACATGGAGTGCTGCAGCACTCAGATTTGACTGCAAATACAATACCGGCTTTTAAAAGCCATCATGCATTGAAGAACAGTCAGGACTGGCTGATCGTGCTCTGTAACACTTTGCACTCAAGGTAGTTGCCTCTTTCTCCCTGCCCTACCAATGCTACTGGATACAACTTTACTACTACTACTATAGTTTTCAGTGTAAATACTCTAAATGTATTCTACTGTATACTTTATTTATTTATTTATTTTATTTTACATTTGTTAACCAGGAAATTACGACTGGACCAGGTCCATTTTCAGTGGAGGCCCGGGGAGAAAAGCTCCAACATCAAGTTATACAAATACAGTACATCCAGCATAATACACAAAACAGGTTACATCATGTATGCTGAGCATAGTAATATAACAAGAAATTAATAAAAACACTCCAGGTAAAAGAAGATATAGAACATGGGTAAAAAGACAATGTCAGTTATTCATTGGTAAGAGAAGAAAATATATCAAGTAAGATTCTACAGTTAAAAGTACCCTTTCAGATGACCAATCCTACAGGGGATCAGAGCTCCAGCATGTGATCAGAGAGGTATTTGGGGAGTTAATAGTAGTATGGGTAGGGTTATGTGATACAAGGGCATAACCAGGTACTAAGAAGGTGCAATTTGAGGGAGTTTTTGAATATGGATGTGGAGGGGGCAGTGGACACGGATAGGGGAATAGAGTTCCAATTTCTGGCAATGGTGTGGGAGTAGAGCGCTTTCCCTGCATTATTGTTAGCCTTGGTGATGAAGAGGTGAGATTTTTCACTGGATCTTAGGTACCGGTTTGCAGTATAGATAGTAAGTAGGTTGGATAATGAGGGTTTTTTTTCAGGATATTTGAGAATATTGTAGGCTGTGCCCATCTGGTGATAGCTAAGTAGCTGTGGTAGCTCAAGCCATTTTAGTTCTTTTAGTGCAGCACAGTGATGGGTTCTATATGTTGAGTTAGTAGCAAACTTGGTTATTTTATTGTAGCATGATTCTAGTTTGTCACAGTAGGTCACATTGTCTGATTTGGGTAAAGATTGGTGCTGCGTATAATAGAGTTGAGAGGAGGTGGCTTTGTGCAAGAGTGACTCTTGCTTTTTGTGAGAGAAAGGACTTATGCCTGTATAGGGAGCCTAGTTTTTTGTGTACTAGTTTTATGGTATGTGAGATGTGAACATCAAAGTGGAGATTATTGTCTATTTCAATGCCCAGAAGTTTGGTGTGGTTAGAAGGGGAGATGGTGGTGCCGTCCTTGGATGTTATGGTAAAGCAGAGGTTTTTTTTTTATCTATTAGGGGTAAATAGTAGCAGTTTTGTCTTTTTGGGATTTAGAATTAGTTGGATACCCGGTATCCATTTTTCTACTGAGATAAAGGAATCTTGAGGGAGTGTATGTAGGGTGGTGGGAGATGAGGCAGAGCAGATCAGGGTTGAATCATCCGCATATTGTATGAGTGTGCCATGTTGTGTAGAGCATTTGAAGTTATTTGTGAAAATAGAGAACAATAGCGGGCCCAGTGGTGGTTGGAAGTTGTGTAGACAGAGTTCCTTTCCACTGGACTGATTGTTGCCTGTCAGACAAGTAGCTTCTGAACCAGGCTATAGTAGAGGAGGTGAAGGGCAATGATGTTAGTGAGTCTAGTAGAATGGAGTGGGAGACCATATCAAATGCTTTTGAGAGGTCTAGGAAAATGGTTGGTACATATTTGTTGTCATTCCTGTGAAGGTTTATATAATTAGTGAAGGATAGAAGGGCTGTGGTAGTGCTGTGATGTGGATGGAAACTGTGTTGTGTGGTAGATAGTAGATTATGTGTGTTAAGAAATGTCATCACTTGCAAGTGGATGCATTTCTCAAGAATTTTGGATAAGGGGCAAAGGATGGAAATAGGTCGGTAGTTGGAGAATTCATAAGAATTACCTCCTTTATGGAGAGGAATGATGTGAGATACTTTCCAGAGTTTGGGTATGTAGGATTCTAGTATGGAGCGGTTGATAAGGATGGAGACAGGATATGATAGGGAGTCACTAGCAATTTTAGGTATGCAGCAGGTATGTTATCAGCTGCTAGTGCGGTTGGCTTTAGTTTTAGGAGGAGTTTTTTGATAGTCAAAGTGGGCATTGGTGATAGGCTGAAAGAGGGGGTGGTGTGGGATAGGTTAGGTTGTGATTGAGGTAGACTGTTTTTGATTATTTGACTGGACAGGGCTAAGATGGATTTAGTGAAATGGTTATTAAATTGAGAAGCTGTGTGTAGAGTATTGTTAGAGATGGGTGCTGGGGTTGTGGTTTTGCCTGGCTTTAGTAGGGAGTTAATGGCATGCCAGAATTTTTGTGGACTATTTGAATATTTCCTTTGGGCGCTAAGAAACTAGTTTTGTTTGTTTATTTTGGATTCAGCCTTGGCCTTGTTTCTAAGCTGTTGATAGTAGTGTCTGGAGCTAGGGGTTTTGTCAGTTTTCCAGATTTTCCAGGCTTTATCTCTAGCTTTTAGTAAGGCTCTGGTGTCCCTATTTAGCCAGGGTGCATAGTTGGCTTTAACTCTGATCTTTCTGCCGGGAGCTAGACTGTTAAGGATGTTAGATAAGGTAGTATTGAAGTAGTCTACTGCCTGGTCTAACCCGTGTGTCTGTAGTGATTCCCAGTTGCAGTGGCTTAGGACAGTATTTAGGTATCGTGGGGTAAGGTTACGGTCATCTCGTACAAATTTGTAGACTACTGGTTTGGGGTGATTGGAGTGTTTCTGGAGTAGGAAGGTGGGGAGATGATCACTTAAGTCATCTGGGAGACAGCCTACTGTATAGTTTTGTTTGGGATAGTTGGTTAGTGTCCAGTCCAGTATGGATTCTCTCTTTGTTTTCTCATCTATTCTAGCTGGTTCTTTAATTAGTTGAGAGAACCCGTATAGATTGATATGAGTAGAGGGGCTGCTGGAGTTACAGGCTGCCCAGTCAGTGTTAAGGTCTCCTGATGTAGATTGTCCTTTGTCCAGTGTAGGATGTCATCAATTATGAGTGAGTTGTTGCCTGGAGGTATGTAGCAGCATATTATATTGATCTTCTTGGTGTTTCTTATGGATAGGACAGAAAATAGCATTTCAGCATTTTGAAAAGTGGGTGGTGTGGTGTGCAGGAGCTGGAGGTTAAGGGTGTTTTTAAAGAGAATGGCTACTCATCCTCCTTTCCTGTTTGTTCTGTCAGATCTAAGTGTATTATACCCTGGGGGAAGAAAGTCTTCATCTTGGATACTGGGTTTAAGCCAGGTTTCTGTAATGGTGCGTATATCAGGGTTGTAGTGGGCTATAAAAGCATGTAGGTCTGTTAGCTTGTTGGTAATACTTCTTATGTTGAGATTTAGGATTAGCAGGCCAGATGTTTGTCTAGCTGAGCGGGGACCTGGATTTGGGTGAATGTCACCAGAGGTTAGCAGAGTTTGTAGGAGTGTCAGTATGTGTTTTTTAATATTAATTGTTTGTGAGCTTGGTCTATGAGAGTTTTTCTTAGTGTGGTGAGATGGTGTAATTTTTGTTAGTAATATGTATATTTATATGTACACAGTTTGCTTAACTTACTTTAAATAATTTGGTGTAATTCAATTTAAATGTCAACATGCGGTATTTTTTCCATTTGTTTAATAGCTGCACAGAATTAAACAATGGCATCGTATTCATCTTCTTATTCTGCTTGTGCAAACAGATATAACAATCTGCAGTTTAAAGGCACAGTCCATGTGTTTGTTGAGTTCAGGCCCAAATATATTAGAAAAGATCCAACATCTAAATAATATATTCCCTGTTTACAAAATGCCTCGACTATATGAATACGTACTTGACTGCAGATATTGTGCACTATTGTAAGTTATGGGAATTCCCATTGCTATGCCTTTTTTTACATTTGACTTTAGAGAAGTTGATATCCCCTCTGAGTCTCACCTTTACATCTAATGTGAATATGTTGTACATGTAAACTACATAAAACTGATGTATTTGATATTACTGCAGTGCATTTCTGATGTTTTTATTATGCTGCTATATTGCCTTCTCTATACTAGTAACAATGTTCACATTCTGATGGCTGTTAGCAATGCTCATATTTTGCTGCTTGTGTTCTTATATTTTAACAATTGCAATGCCTATAGTTCAAAACCTATTTCATTTGCTGTATTTGCCTAATTGGCCAAGGTAATTGCTGAAAAGAATAATCGGATGTGTTCACATACCTGGTTAGCAAAAAATAAAATAAAATTTAAAAAAATGCTGTTTTTTTTCCCCATTAGGTAGGCATGTTATTGAACTAACAACTTTTCTAGCTCTGACATGGCTTACACAGAAAAAAATAATGCTTACAAGATGTAGGCCCACTTGTTCAACCTGTTTCCTGGCTCTTTTGTAAGCTACATTTCCTTATTGAACTATTTTCTCTATTCCTGTAACTGTTTTATGATCATCTCAGATATTCCAATGATTATCTGAATGTATGTTTGTGTCTTTAGACCATGCAGGAAGACAAACCCATGTCTCTACAATCTCTGTAAAACTTTAGTGTCATACTTTTAATTACTAGTTTGTTTCCTTTTGTTAACTTGAAACTGTTTGACAAAGACACCTATACTGTGACATGCTATGTGTCTGTTAAACAGCTTATTAAAGTTAATAAAATAAAATAGTGTAGTAAATGAAATAAAATGTCTGCTTATTGTTACAAAGAAGGGCTTACAATGATATACAAGAACAATACAGAACAACTGTTAATAGAAAGGTAGCATGGTTTTGGTTAACTGAATATTTACATGTCATATTACTGGTGGCATACAAACAAAAATATTCAGTTTTATGCAACTTCTAAAGATAGGCATGTGACGTACCTGCACTAGCCCAGTAATCAAGGAGCCTAAATCCTCACCACTGGCAACAGCTAAGCGATGTACACATTAGGAGGATGACAAGAACACACACAGTAAAGTGCAATTTCCCTTAAGAGCAGACAGAGACCACAGTCAGTCTTGGGCTGGTTTCTCCCTCTTTCTCCAGATCCCCAATAAGACTCCCCACTGGCACAGCTATAAGTTCATAGGTTCATAGGTAAGTTCTTAGCTAATGGCCCTAGAGCCTTTACAAGCCTAGCCCATAGGATTACCCTGGCATCGTGCCACCCGACCTTAGTTCCCAGTGCCTCTGTCAAGTAGACCCACTGGAGTGATGCCCAGGGTGAATTTTCTATTTCCCATCCACTCATCAAGATTTCTCTTGAAGACGGCCAGTGAGGTGCTCTGTTTGACATGTATGGGAAGTCTATTCCATAGCATAGTCTCTGTGTTATGAACCTGTCCCTCCAGCACGTTCTGTTGATTGTGGTAATGAGGTTGAGGTCTCTTGAGCGTGTGGTGCAGAGGGATTGGGATTTCTTTAGATGTAGCACTTCTAACAGAGCTGGGTCAGACATGGCTTTGTAAGTCAAGCAGAGATTGCCTCTAAGTAGGTGATATGAGACAGAGAATAGTTGGAGTTTTTTGAGTCTGTCCATATAGGATAAGTGTTTAGGGCCTAGGATCCTCTTTGTGAGGTACTTTTGCAGCTTCTCCATTTGTTGCAGGTATCTAGTAAGGTACATGCCAAATGGGGCATTGTACTTGATGATTGGCCTAATGAGGGAAGAGTAGAGGGAGACCATGACCTCTTTCTTCTTGGATGCAAAACCTTTAGTAATAAGATGTGCCACATAGAAGGACTTTCTGACCACAGTGGCAATGTGGTGGTCAAAAGAGAGGTTGCTGTCAGCCTGTGTTCCCAGATCTGTCATAATATCTTCTGTGTTCAGTGGACTACCATTGATGTGGTAATTCATGGGAACCAGTTTTTTCCTAAAGGGAATGATGACACATTTTTTGGCATTGAGCTTAAGGCAATGGTTCTGACACCAGTCGTTGGCCTCAATGAGACCTTTCTGTAGGATATCAGCATCACTTGGGGAGTTAATAATAGATCCCAACTTGAAATCGTCTGTGAACTTTGTCAGCCAGAGTCCCTTCGTGTTGGCCTGCACTTCAGATAAGTAGATACCAAACAGGAGAGGACCCAGGACCGAACCCTGTGGGACTCCACTCATGGCTGGTTGGCAGTCTGACTTGGAGTCAGCTACTTTCACACTGTGGGTTCTGTCTGTGAGCCAATTTGCAACCCACCTGGTGATATGGGGGTTGATGCCTAGCTTAGTGAGTTTTTCTATGATTCCTGAATGGGGAATGGTATCAAAGGCCTTGGCCAGATCAAGGTAGGCTGTATGAACCACCTTTCCTTCATCCTTAGCTGTGGTGACTGACTCAAAGAAGTCAACCAAGTTGAGCAGGCATGATCTACCCTTCACAAAACCAAATTGTGTGGGATCCAGAGTTTGGAGATTCCCTATATCCTTGTTTATTAGGTCCATGATGAAGATTTCCATAGCTTTCCATATCAGACTTGTCATGCTAATAAGATGATAGTTCCCAGGGTCTGTAGTCACTCTTCCTTCATGGAGAGGGATGACTGTAGCATCAAGGTAGGCTGTATGAACCACCTTGCCTTCATCCACAGCTCTGGTGACTGACTCAAAGAAGTCAACCAAGTTGAGCGGGCATGAACTACCCTTCACAAAACCAAATTGTGTGGGATCCAGAGTTTGGAGATTCCCTATATCCTTGTTTATTAGGTCCATGATGAAGCTTTCCATAGCTTTGCATATCAGACTTGTCATGCTAATGGGGCGATAATTCCCAGGGTCTGTAGTCACTCCTCCTTTGTGGAGAGGGATGACTGTAGCAGTGCGCCATTTGCTAGGGACATTGTCTGAGGTGAGGCTGTGATTGAACAGGACACACAGGTGAGGTGCCAGTTCACTCTATAGTTCATGTAGAAGGGTTGAGATCTCAGCTGAGTGGCAAAGCCAAACCTCCAATACCTTCTCTGTTCAACCAGTGCTTCGTATCAGTGCCCAAGTAGCTGACACACACACACACTCTTACAGGTTTGATTTATATACAAACACACACACACACACACACACACGCACACACACACACACACACACACACACACACACACACACACACACCTGGGAAAGGCTGGCACAAGTTTACTACCTATGCCCCCTTCTACCCAAACTATAAGGTAGTTTTCACTGCCACCAACCACTACTTACCAGCTACTTTTAAGGCCCTTAACAAAGAGTGCCCAATCCTGCTGTGTAATGTTGTTGTTATCCAAATGGTAGTCTGACCAAGACTTGCAAGGCTATTTAGGAATGGCCTGTACAGTGTCACCAAATACATATGCAAGTACTCTAAGACCTTAAATATGTCTCACAAATATCAGCCACAAAGATAGGTTTAAATATATTTAATAATAAATAATAAAATAACAAGACAATACTCGGTCAATCAACACAGTAACTTCAGAGTTCAAAATCACAGGAAATATTTTAAAACAACTTTGCAGGACAGTCTCAAATAAATACAGAAAACATCTAAACTAATCATTACTGTATTCCTATCTATATCTAAGAGAGATACTGTGCCCTAAATTTTACTTACAGCAAGCCAAGTGCAGATGATTATGATGATGAGTGGATGTTCTTGCTAGGTCCAAGACTAATTACAAAATGCCCAGTCTCTCTCTGAGAGAGTTCTTAAATCAGTATCAAATATTACTGCTGGGTTAGCATGGATGATATTACTTTTTGTCATTTGACTTCAGTTCCCAGGCTAATACAGAAGCTAACAGAATTTAACATCTCTGTGTTAGAAATACAGGTTTCTCAGATGTTTGCCGATCTTGGAAGTCGTAAAACAATAAAACACTTTTAATTTTAAACCTAGCAATTACTTCTCTTCCAAGACAATAGAAAAACGTCTAGCTCTAAACATTGTGTCTGCTGTACTGAAACTGAGAGAGAACTTTTATAGCACAATCGTAAAGTAATCTAATTTCAACTTATATTCTATTCTAAGTCAGCAGGGCATGATTTGGCTACATTTTAGCTCAGTACATAACATACAGTTCTGTATAAATCATATCAATATTCACAAATGACATAGAATGATTTACACAATTCCAGATAGCTGGGCTGGCAGTATTTACCTATGTCACAAGGCAGTTGAATATAAATAATGATTGGCTAATTAGAACATCTTATTAGTGATCCAAATACTCACCACTTAAAAAAAAAGATATGTTTAGATAGTTTAAAAATAATTCTGGTACCATTGTCAGTCCTGTGTGAACAGAAAGCAAATATCTTATAAATAGTGCAATACATGGCTTTATACCTCCTAAAACAGTGTGTTATTATATGAAGTTAATAAATGTATATTTTATGATTTTTGTCTGAAGAGGATGCTGCATCACCTATCCCTTCCATATATGGACTTTGCCCCACACCCCCATTTTTAATGTAACTATTTCCAAATTCTCACCAGCACAGGAATAGGTGAAAAAAGTATCTGAAAGTGATTTTTTTTTTAAATTTTAACAAGGCATAAATGCATATTGCACAGCTAACTAGTGATATAAAAAAATGCAAGATGAGTGTGTGTGTGTGTGTGTGTGTGTGTGTGTGTGTGTGTGTGTGTGTGTGTGTGTGTGTGTTTGTGTGTGTGTGTGTATGTGTGTGTTTGTTTTGGTCTGTTACAGTTGTCAAAAAATGTAAACCAGCTTAATCCAGTAGATTGTGCTGCCAAACCAAGTTATGTAGTACATCTCTGTTTACTTCTGGAAATGTAAATGAAGCATGAAGAAATGAGGGAAGCCTACCAAGATGGAGTTAGTCAAATACTACCTTACTGTACATGATGAGGAACATATTCCTTCAGTTTAGTACAGCAATGTTTATAACCGCAAATAATGCAGCTGATCTTAATGTGCGCATTATATCATAACCAAGCAGTACAAACTTATTCATTTTACATCAGCATGTATAAAAATATGAGTTAATGGATGTGGGACTAAACAAACAAAATACTTTTTTAAATACATTTGTGCATGGAGTTTAGGCATCAAGATTTGGTATGAGAGATGTTCTTGTCTTCAGTTTAGATTGACCAGTCAACAGCAGGGTAAGCTCAGAGGGCAGGTCTGTTGTTGTCTAATAAAAGACAGGGCATTATGGATATGAAAACAGTGACACCAAGGGAATAAGTACAGTTACTAAATATACATTCAGGAATTATCGGCAAGCCTGTTAACATTGAGTGGTAAGGCTGTCATACAGCACATCGTTTGAAATGAAACAAAAGCATTAAATGAAATGTTACAGAATGGTGCAACAAGCCAAGTATTCCTCTGTGCTCTGATAAAACTAATGCTGTCAGGCTTCACCCATGCAGTGGTACCTAGTGGTTGATGGATACTTTCATATCAAGCATTGGGTAACTGGGTGGGAGAGAAAGGGGAACAGCAGGCTTCTGGTATCACCATGCACACTGTGCCTTTCAGTGTATCACCATAAAACATGAACTGGACAACTGGCACAAGCAGCCAAAGTCACTGGATTCAGGATGCTGGACCAAAGTGAGGACCACATATAGAGAAACAAGAGAGACTCTGAAGGGCACAGACACTATTCATGGATGTCTGCTACCCCAAGGGATAAAATGAAGCTGTGTGCCTGTCATACATGTACAGAACACTATTTAGTAATGGACTAAGAATCGGAATTGGTAGCATATCACATTATATGATTTATTTTATTTATTTATTTATATTTGTTGACCGGGAGTGTCCGACTGGATGTAGGTCCATTTTCAGCGGAGGCCCGGGGAGAAAAGCTCCACAGTTAAAATAAATAGACAGTAGTTACATTGGATTACATAACGATTAACAATTTGCATAGCAATTACTTAGAACATATTTACATATGAAGAACATAGTACATCAGTAGACAACTAGAATCTTTATCTGTGAAGTACATAACAGACATTAACAAATGTTACAATAAGAAGTTCCTGCTGTATAATAAGTACTAGGCTTATGAGCATCTCAGCTTGCTATAATCAAGGTAGTTAGTGGAGTGGAAAGAAAGGTAGTGGTTGGATGGAGTGGGTGATATTAGAGTGGGAGTTGCAAGGGCATAGCCAGCATGTTTTTAGGAGCGCTTTTAGTAAAGTTTTGAAGTGGGTGCATGATGGTATGGAGGTAATTGTGGGTGGGAGGGAGTTCCATAATTTGGCTATGGTGCAAGAGAATAGTGCTTCACCAGCAGAGTTATTGGCGTTAGTGATCTGCAAGTGATTTTTGTTGCTGGATCTTAGTGGTCTGGTGGTGCGATAGGGTTGGAGTAGATTCTGGAGGGATGGGACATTTAGTGGATGGTTTACTAGTTTGTGGGTGAGAGAGAGTTGATACCATTGAAGGAGGTGAGGGAGTTCAAGCCAGCCCAATTCAGCAAGTGAGAGACAGTGGTGACTACGGTAGGATGCTCCTGTGGCGAATTTGGCAATTTTGTTGTAGCAGGTCTCTAGCTTGTTTAGATCGCATTGCCTTAGGTTGGTATATATTGAGAGGCATAAAGTTGGGTGGAGATAAGGTGGGAATTTGCTATTGAAATCTTTGCTGCTTTGGTGAGAAGTTGCTTATTTCTGTATAACGCTCCTAGTTTTTTGTGGACTTTTTTTATGGTCATGGATATGTGAATGTCAAATTTTAGTTCATTGTCTATTTCCCCTCCTAGCAATTTGGTGTGTTCAGTTGGGTATATAGTGGTGTTGCCTTTTGCTGTGATGTTAAAGTGAGAGTTGTTTTGAGTATGTTTGTTGGGTTGGAAGATGAGTAGTTTAGTTTTGTTTGGGTTGAGTATTAATTGGGCATCGGATAACCAAGTTTCAACAGAGGAAAAGGCTTCCTGTGTGACTTTTTGCAGTTTGGGTAGGGACTGGGCTGAGCAGATGATGGTTGAGTCATCTGCGTATTGTATGAGTGTGCCATGTTTGGTGGCAGAGGCTAGATTATTGGTGAAAACAGAGAAGAGTAGGGGTCCAAGGATGGATCCTTGGGGAATCCCTATGGAGACAGGTAGTTGGGGAGATATGTCATTCTGCCATACAGCGGATTGTTGGTGATCAGACAGGTAACTCTGAAACCAGTTGGTGACTGATTGTGAGAAGGATAGGTTATTGAGGACAGAGATAAGTTGTTTGTGTAGGACCATGTCAAATGCTTTAGATAGGTCTAGGAAAGTAGCAGAGGAGAGATAGCCATTGTTTTTATGCTGAAGGATAGTGTTAGTAAAGGAGAGTAAGGCAGTGGTGGTGCTATGGTTTGGTCGGAAACCATGCTGAGTACTGGAAAGGAGGTTGTTAGTAAGGAGGTAGTCTGAGACCTGAGAGTGTATGCATCTCTCTAGTATTTTGGAGAGTGGAGAGAGAATAGCTATGGGGTGGTAATTGGTTAGTTCTCTGGAGGGTCTGCCTTTGTGGAGGGGAATTATATGTGATACTTTCCACAGTGTGGGAACGTAACTTTCTGACAGAGATCGGTTAATCAAGATGGATACTGGGTAGGCCAGAGCATCAGCTGTGATTTGTAGATATTCACTTGGGAGGTTGTCTGCTGCTAATTTGGTGGGCTTAAGTTTAATTAAGAGTTTTTTTATGTTGGAGGTAGGTTCAGGAGAAAAAGCGAAAGCAGTGGGGAGATTACTAGTTGAAGGTGTGGGTTGGAGGGGAGGGGGGTTGTGTTGTTTAGCTAGTGATAGTATAGTTTGTGGGAAGTGTGTGTTGAATGAGGTAGCAATATTTTCTGAAGAATGAGGGATGTTAGGAGGAGGGGTACTGGCTTTACCTGGGTGGAGGATGGAGTTTATGGAGGACCAGAATTGTTTGGGGCTGTGTTGGGGGGAGTCTAGGGCAGACTGGTAGTATTGGAATTTGTCCTGTTTTATTAGCTTTTTGACTCTTTTGCATAGTTCTAGGAATTTATGTCTAGTTGAGTGGGTTTTGGTTTTACGCCAGTACTCTCAGGCTTTATCCCTGTTTTTCATTTCTGACTTAGTGGTTTTCTGTAGCCATGGGGAGGGTTGTGCTTTGATTCTGGAAAGTCTTATGGGGGCATGGTAATTAAGGATGCTCAGGAAGGTAGTATTAAAAAATTCAACTGCGTCATCAAGACTGAGGTACTTTAGAGGATGCCAGTTACATTCTTTGAGGGATGAGATGAATGTGAGTGGGTTAAAGTTTAGTTTTTTTACGTATTTGACGGTAGATGACAGGTTTAGCTTGGTATAGATATTTTTTGAGTAGGAATATTGGGGAGTGATCACTGAGGCTATCTGATACGCAGCCTGTTATATATATATATATCACTGGGGGCTCTTACTGACTAGTATCCAATCCAGGGTAATGTGCTTGCTGGAGTTTTTATTTATCCTGGTTGGTGACTGGACTAGTTGGGTGAAGCCATGAAGGTTTACATGATGGGTTGGATGGTTGCCAGAACAGGATTGCCAGTCATTACTGAAATCACCTAAAATGATAGTTTCTTGGGGGAGATGGTGGGTAGACCAGCTGAGGAGGTTTTCTAGTGGAGGGATGTTTTGGCCAGGTGGGAAGTAGCATCCAATTATGTTGATGGTTTTGTTTTGGTTTATTTTGAGGTTGGTATATATTATTTCTTCACTGCCTATTTGTGGAGCTGATGATTTTAAGATCTGGATGTTTAGATGCTGTTTAAATATAGGTTGGTATATATTATTTCTTCATTGCCTATTTGTGGAGCTGATGATTTTAAGATTTGGATGTTTAGATGCTGTTTAAATATAGGTTAGTATATATTATTTCTTCATTGCCTATTTGTGGAGCTGATGATTTTACGATCTGGATGTTTAGGTGCTGTTTAAATATTATAGCTACACTGCCTCCTTTCTTGTTTAGCCAGTCTACTCTTAGTATGCCATAACCTGTAGGGAGTATTTGCTCAATGGTAATGTGAAGTTTTAGTCAGGTTTCTCTCAGGATGACTATATCTGGGGAGTACAAGTCTATGGTGGCATGGAGTTCGTGGACTTTGTTGGATATACTTCTAATATTTAGGCTTAGTAGAAAGAAGTCACATGGCTTTCTATTGGCTGTAATATGGGAGAAGTTGTGGGTTCTAGTCTGATTATGAGGATTGGGGTTGGAGATGGTAGGGCCAGGGTTGGGGTGGATGTCTCCACTTAGGGCTAGTTTTGATATGCATGAGGTTATTAGTTTTCTCAGTTTTTGAATGTGTTTGTTTATAAGGGAAACGTTATGATTGTGCTCTGTGGGTAATAAGTATGGTGGGAGGGTTACTATGTTAAGTTGTAGGGATGCTTTATGTTTGAGTAATATAGTTGGTAGAATATGTGGGGATGCATAGGGATGGTTCTTGAGTTGGTGGGAGGGGAGCTGAGTGAGTGTGAGACATGAGTGCTGGTGTGAGTAGTAGTACAGTGGTAGTGGTTGATTGGGGGAATTATGGAGCTTTGGTAGGATGTAAGATATGCAAGGAGAGTGCATGCAGTGAACATAGGTAAGGTATGCTTGTACATGTTAGTTGAGGAGGTGTAATAGTAGTGGGAAGTTGGAGGAGGTAGTGTTGGGTTAGCGCTGTGGTTGGCTATTGGAAAGATGGGAGGGATTTGTGAGTGTAAAAAAGGTGGGACCACTGGGGGCGGGAGGTAATAGGGGGCAGGGTGGGGAGTGAAGCGGGTAGAGACCTTGTTAATTGCTCTTATGAGGGGGCTGGAAACAATCAGGTAACAGAGTTAACTGATAAATGAACATATGATAGTGACAAGGGTGGTTGTAGTTTTAAAAATAGTGCCTGCCACAGGTAATATTTATTAACTTTGGGATTGTCTTAAGGTAATAAACAGGGAAGGGGGAGGGGAGAACAAGGGTGTGAGCAGGCAGTTCTTTGTACTGCTGCTAATGAGCCAAAGCAAAGACAAGTTTGTGTTTAAGAAACAATCACAATTGACCAAGGACTGCTCTGAAACTGTAAGTCATTTCCTAACCATTTCTCAGGTGGAAAAACAGAATAACCTTGTATCAGTAGGCTACTGTGGTCTCAGTTTAAATTAACAAACACACAGTATTGATCAGTTATGGATACTATTCGCTAACAGAAGGGAATAAGAGAGAAAGTGGAAGATAAGTGTGTGTGTGTGTGTGTGTGGGGGGGGGGCTGCTTACAAGCCAAAGCAGAGTGCTCTCCAGGGAAAAATGAATATTGGCTCAAACAGGTAGACACATACTTAAAGTCAACTTTAGCTGTTTGCAGACAGTTCAGACCCAGACTGCACTTTTCTTATAAGAATGATAAAGGTGGTACCGCAGTTGAATACTTAAGAGTGGTGTTAGGTTCAAAGTCAACTTTAGCTGTTTGCAGACAGTTCAGACCCGGACTGCGCTTTTCTTATAAGAATGATAAAGGTGGTACCGCATGATGCATGATGGTGCTGAGGAAAAAGGCTAAATGAGAGAGCCATGAGGCAAATAGTCATAATACATTTCTAAATACGACTTGTCAGTTAACACATTGACTAATAAAAATACAGTAGCATGTATTACACATGCTTATGTATAAATGGTAGTGTAGGTAGGGTGGGGTGAAGGGGGTGCTACCCCATGTATAAGCTTAAGGGGGAGTGATTAACTGATCCTGATTGCACTTCAGTGCATGCCAGCATTTATGTTTTGCTGGTATTGCATCTGCAGTGAAAACTGAAGCACTGTAGCACTCTGTGTTCAGTATAAAATGTAGCAGTTGTTTGCTAGAAATGCAGCAAGCAGTTTGTTACACTTTAAAAGAAAAAAAAGTTTTTTTTTTCTTGGAAGGGTGCCATATCAGGGGATTGCACCAGGCACAAAATAGCTAGCTACAGTTCCACGTATAAATGTGTGTGTGTATGTGTGTGTGTGTGTGTGTACATACATATATATATATATATATATATATATATATATATATATATATATATATATATATATATATATATATATATATATATATATATATATATATATATACTGCTATGCAAGTGTATGTATATGAGTGGTTGTGTGTATCTGCATGTGAATATTCATATGTGTGTGTATATGTGCAGATGTTTGTGTGTGTGTGTGTGTGTGTGTGTGTGTGTGTGTGTGTGTGTGTGTGTGTGTCTGAAGTTGCAAGCTATATTATGTGTGATTTTACTTTTGTTTTGTGGTCATCCTATATGGTGCCTTACAGGGTCAGTAGTAGTTTCCACAGGATGTGAACATAAACAGTATTCCCCCACTTGCAAAAGTTAAATTTATAAAGTTAGTACTGATGATGATCTAGTCTTCAAATGCAGTGCATTACATCCTTTAACTTTTCTGCTAAGAAACATGGCAGCTGTAACAAATGTAGTTTTAGTACAAGCATAATATTTCATTAAGTTTACATTTGTAAGTGGCTTTAAAAATGTCACATAGCTTCAAAGTAAATGTGAAGCTAATATTCCAGACCTAGCACAAACGACCACAGAGGTTCCAAACACGGCAAATACGATATTTACTTTATTTGAGATGCATGAACTGGTAAGCGCTTTCACGGATAAAAACTCCGCTTCATCAGACCATATTAAAAAACGTTACAACTGATGACTATTTAAAGATTAGAACAGCCAATCAAGTTCAAGTCTGTAGAAAGGGGATAGTCAGCCTATTGCAAATACAATCTGTAATACTGAAAAAGCCTGCTTAGTGCTAACAAGTGAAAGCAACTTAAATAAACAAAAACGTGCCTTATAGAAATCTATATTATACATACAATGTTTAAAATCATAAACACAATGTAGCCATAAAATTGCGGTTCATACAAAAACACATGAAAAAATCTGATGTACAAATAAACAATTACATTTGTTAGGACAATGGGGGTTAGTGATGTTTAGATACACTTGCCCTTGAGAGATTCTACTAATGCATTGCTATCTGAGCCTAAGCACTATTGAAAACAAAGACAGTGAATCAGGTACAAGTCTGAGAACAAGAATAGTTGACCTGATATAAGTATTGTATAATATTAGTATACACGTACCTAGTGCTCAGTATGTGAGCAACCAGACGTAAACAAAACACATCTATAAAAATATATGTATATGTATATAATATGACACACATATGCTACCTAATAATCTTGAATGCATTATAACCAATACATTTATAATCATAAACCTCCCATAAAAACGCAATAACCCAAAGATAAAAAATAGCATTATTATTATTATGAATATAGATTCCTATAAGGCATGTTTTTATTTATTTAAGTTGCTTTCACTTGTTAGCACTAAGCAGGCTTTTTCAGTATTACAGATTGTATTTGCAATAGGCTGACTATCCCCTTTCTACAGACTTGAACTTGATTGGCTGTTCTAATCTTTAAATAGTCATCAGTTGTAACGTTTTTTAATATGGTCTGATGAAGCGGAGTTTTTATCCGTGAAAGCGCTTACCAGTTCATGCATCTCAAATAAAGTAAATATTGTATTTGCCGTGTTTGGAACCTCTGTGGTCGTTTGTGCTATTCCTGTTTATTTCCTTCGTGGTTCCTTTATCAGTGACGAGGTTTCTGTTTTACCTAATATTCCAGACCTACTCTGTATATGAATCTTCATGGGATCCTGAACTGTAACTGCAGCCCGCTGACTGAGACATACATTTGAGAGAACCAAGTTAAACTCCTAGCAGAGACCTTTATTTGCCATTTGACTTTAAACACTCTTTTTAACTTTGTACTAGAACTTTAGCCCCAACTCATAAAACTTGGCATAAAACCCTTTCTGTTTTTTTAAATACAAAGACAAATTTTCTTTTTCATTGTCACTTGTTTAAATACAGTGTTGATAGTAGACATGTGTGATTCCTTTACAATGGTAAAAGCCAGTCTAGCCAAAACCAGTTTGCACCAAACCAGCATGGCTGCTGTAGTTGTACTGTTTTATAACTTTTTTTCTCTTTTTGCACCGAAGTGCATTTTCAGACAAGTATAGGTACTTGTATCAGTTAAACTGCACACCCGTCCTTAAACATATACCAACCAATGAACACCCCCATCCTTAAACATATACCAACCAATGAACACACCTGTCCTTAAACATATACCAACCAATGAACACACCCATCCTTAAACATATACCAACCAATGAAGGTGTATTGATTTCTTGCTGCTTGATTCTTTCTCTGATTTGTAAGCTTCAGAGAGGTGCCAAGAGAGCATTTTCTGTTAGCTAAAGGAAATGATAGATGATAAACTACACCAGAAGTAAGAGGAGGAAGAAGGGCATGATGAAGAAGAGCAAACATTACAAGTATGAGGTTATTATCCTTCATAGTAGGGCTAGGGAAGGGGTCTCATAAAGCCATTAAGCAGCCACATGTAACCTTTTAAATCTGGCAGCAGCATTTGACTCGGCCATCTGTGATGCCAGTGTACATGACTCTACTGAAGTTCACAGCTGCAGGCTGCTTTAGTGCAGGATGAATTACAGATATAATGTGTTCGGTTCAGAGATATGCAGCATTCATTTTTCATAAACTTTGTAAAACATCTATTGGCCTCAGTCCAGCAGTGTTTACTGGCACAGTTGGTGCTATCTGTCATTGGTCATGTGACCAGTACAGAATACTTGACTGAAAACCCCCTAAACAGAAGCAGTATGGTCTCATTTTTTAAACTAATATCTTTGTATTTCATTATTAATTGTTATATGTATGATTGCAGTTCATATGAGTTGTTTGTTTGGCCTCCTTAATTATTTACAACTTGTTACATCTTGTTCAGGTCAAGGGCATTGCTGTGCCAGGCAAATTGTATGCTGTCTGTCACTTTTTTTTTGAAAAATGTTAATATGACACTTCAAAACTAATTCATTTTTTTAGTTTAGTGTTCATTAGTGAATAATCATAAGATATACCTGCCTTCTTTAATGCATAAATTTGGCAGCATTGATTTATTTAGGTGTCTTACTGAACTTCAAGCCTATGGAATCAGACACTGTGGGAATCAAACCCAGGTCATAGGATACATTTCAATAATGTACCCATTACTGCTCATTGCTCACAGCTAAATTTATATCACGGCTCTAAATGATTATGATAACGATACCCAAGTGTGTTGCTGTTTTGCTCTTTCTGATATTTTGGTCTCCTGTTAGTGGTGATAAGTTTAACAATATTAATACGATGCTAATCAGAAGCAAGGCTTTATGATGAGCAAAATAATCAAGTACATTTTATCAGCTGCATGTAGAGCTTAGATTTACCAGCCAGTGCTGATCTAAAGTGCTTAAGACAAGCATCACTGTAGTTTTTCAGCAGAATGTGTGCTATAGCACATTATTATATTAATGTTCTATATACATGTATTTAAAAGTTATATGCAGAAAAATGTTTTACATTGGAGATCTGATGTGGCAGTGCCAGCTCCAATAGCATATCACAATCTCGTATTTTAGTTTACTCTACTCCTTTTTTCATTTCCTGTTGTCAGTAATGTACATTCCACATCTGCTATGAAAATTAGTTTTTATGGCTGCAACCCTCAATGTGTGAAAAAATGCTTCCTCATTTCTGTGTTGGTCCACTCATTCATCCAAATTTCATTCTTTCATAGATTATTGGCAAGTGAATCTTTCTTTTGTTCTAGGTTGCATATACCATGTCTTTTCAGCTAGTATTAGTCCAGTACGTCCTTGAAGATAATGAATCTAAAGGTTATACCTTATAGACAGCCTATTGGAAGGACTTGTCCTCATAGATGAAGAAATGTATTAGAAAGCCAAGTGAGCTGCTCTCTCTTACATCTGATATATGCATCTTTACATTTCCTTCTAAAATATACCTGTTGAAATTCCTTCTCAAGTGCCTTAAGGAAGCTTTCTTTTGAAAAGGTTTTCTACAGTCACAATTAGAGTGATAGGCTAAAGTAGCTATATTACAGCTCTTAAGCAGATCATTGTGGTGAATGCATCAGATCAGATATGCAACCCATATAACTAAATGGTCTCACACTGATGGGTGTGCAGTTCAGCCCAGGACTATTAATTATACAATGTACATTTGCATATCAATAAAGTTCATTTGGGAATTTTCCTCTGTAACAATCACAAAACCAAGTTTATGCTGCAATTTATAACTAGGTAAATTTTTAACAATATAGTGAGTTTGCAGTTCACATTAGTGTGATTGGTGATATAAATAAACCTGAGATTTGGTCAGCCAATCACATTGCCTTCCTCTTGATACATATTTTATAGGGCAATTTTATAAGATTCCTGTTCACAGTGAAATGAATTATAAACCCTGTATAATATGAGAATTGTTGCTAAAAAAGTACATTTACAGAGCATGCTGTTTATAAAACATCTGAAAAATTGAGAACTGTATTGATATAGGCTGTTAAAAGCAACAAATAATATTGCTGCTCAGGTGTTGCTCAGCATTGTCATCAATGAATCTGCACAAGATTAGCAAACAGAACTGTACAAATGTAATGATCTGCCACATAATGCAGAGACACAAGTGATGCAGAAGAAATCTATGTCCTTATGACTGGAACAAGAATTTTCACCAACTGCTTGCCTACAGTGACTACAGATTGTTATTTTTTTTTTATTTCATTTATTTTAACATAGTTAGTCTGTTAAGTGTTTTAGTTCAGTATTAGCTTAATAGATTTTAGAGATGTTTGTGTCCTTAAGTAACTTGGTCAGAGTCAAGCAGTATGGTGTAGTTGACTAGAAGAATTGCTCAAGGCCTCAGGATATCTTCACTTCCTTATTGTATCCCAACAGAGGAACAACTGCATGTAAAAGGTGAGCCAGGAAAAAAATGTAAACACCCCAAGACCTAGGCATAAGCCACCTGTGAGGCATCATATCAATAAAGTAAATCCAAGTGTGTAGTGCACGATTAAAATAAATACTTAAAATAGAAAAATAAAAAGCTGTCCAGCACCAGCAAAGGGTTAAACACTTTAACAGACCACAAATGAAAAAGCCACAAGTATAAGCATTTTCGTCTCTACGACGGAGACTTCATCAGATACAAAACTTTACATCACTTCCCTTTCTTAAATACCCTTCCTAATAAAACAATTAAACAGCATGTGAAATTAAGTTGTACAATACTTATTCTGTGAACCTTAAAAGGCATCCTATCAAACCAGTAATACTAGATAGTTGTACATACGATAATTTGTTTTTTATGATCCAAGTTTTAGAGGTGTGATAATTATATACTACATAATTCATTTTTCTTGATTAGTGAAGTTTTATGATTTTAAAAGTTCTGGCATGTATGTAAGCTATTCATTTGATGTTTTGTAATGAGCATGTGATATGGACGAGCATATAAAATGCTGTGTGATCATCTACATGTTTTTTATTACCTGATGAAGCTTATGTGAAAGCTGTTTCAGCTAGTGTTGTGGATTAAACAGTTTTAATGGCTACTGATCCTGCCTTTCCTTGAGTTTTGGATACTCCTCAGTGGTGGCTGATGCCTTGGTCTTGGGGTGTTGGCACTTGTTTACTGTCTTAAACTTTTGTGCTCTGGTGCATATCACAAACATAGTGATTTTTTTTCTCTAAATGGGAAAGTGCGACTCTAGTATTTTTACTTCTGATAATCTTTAGTAGTGTTACTTATATTTGAAAGAAGCTGGTTGATCCAGTCTTAGAAAGATATAATAAGGTTACAAGAAGTTTATTCAGGCCTTTCTTCCTTCAGTCATTCACCCATTTATTCACTCATTCACTGATTACTCACTACAGTGAAAGGTTTTGGGGAGCAGGGGCTTTGTTTGGCTTTCACTAGGCACAAGGCACAGAAGCCTGTCCAGAATATAGTGCCTGCCCATTGCAGAATACACACCTGGACACACACGTAAACCTCATGCACACCTTTAGGCTATTTGTGAAGAACTAGCACCCATAAAAGCTGCGCTGTTTTTTTTTTGAGGAATGTGTAAAAACAAGTTCACATTTTAGATGTTGGCCAGTAGAACACTATAGTATTTAATCACAACAGATGTTGAGGAAAATATTATTTAATATACTTTTAGAAAGACTGGCCAATTGGTTTTCAGTGAAAGCACTGATTCCATCTTAAGGTTCTAAGGACATGGAAATCTTTTGATCTCACCCCATTGCAGAAATTTCCATGTCCTCAAAACCTCTTGATAAAGGTATTGCTTTGAAACACACACTAATCTGTCCATTAGTCTATTAGCTAAACTGGTAAAATGAAAATAAAAGTAAATGTAATCATAATAGACTGACATCGTGTTTTCATAAATATTGATTTTATTTTGTCCAAATCTTTCTTCTTTTTGCACCCTTTAACTTTCCGCAACAACACGTGTGCACACATATTACATGTAAATGTATTTTATGTGTGTATTCGATTGCATGTGAGTGTGTGTGAATATACGTATTCAAACAGGTACACTTGTGAGATGGTGTGTTTTGTGTGTGTATATCTGTGTATTGAATGCATGTATGTGAAAAGCAATTAATTCCATTGTAATAATTTACATACTTAATTACGTAATTAAGTCCATGTAATTAATGAACTACCTTTTCTTATAAGGTATATAATTAATTATGTTTCTCCCCACAGGTTCTTCCTAAAATTTTTCCTCAAGTGCAATCAAAACTGTTTGAAGAATGCAGGGAACCCAAGAGATATGCGAAGATTCCAGGTAACTGAAAATAAATACCAACATTTCTGAAGTAGTCTTCGTACTTTTGTCTTCAGTTTTAGAATAAAAGCATACAAGACACAGAAAAATGTTTACTCAATAATAAGGCAGGTGCTAAAATTAGAGTAGATCAGGCTTAGATTAACTCCCCATTGCAATGGATATAAAAAGTGCATAATGGACCATTATGCAGACCAGGATGGATTTTGTAAAACTTGTGTATATGTCCAAAGAGCTACACTGTGCCTGTTTTTACTTTTTATATCTTTCCATCATATTGAAAGGTTAAGAAGCAGGAAGTTTTCTGTATTATATACATACTGAATGATATGAGTCTGTTTCACAAAATAACCATGTGTAATGCAGTTAATTTTGCCTCCTATACCATATATCATCTGGTTCCATGTTAGTCTTCTCCTCTTGTAGTACAAATATCTTTTTGCCATTACTCATGGAAAGGAGGCCTTTTATTGTCCTTATTGCTTAAGAGATATGGCATGACTTGTGCGTCATCAGTTATATCCAGCTTTTTGCCTGGGAGGAGATAGCTGATTTTTAATAACCACTTTGCCCCCCTCCCCACACACACACACACACACACACACACACACAAACATTCTCACACTCCCATCTAATACCAAGATTTGTTGATGAACTCTGTGACTTCTGCTGAGCTGGGTGCATTATCTCCATTAGTAGTCTGACTTTTAAAAATTGTTGAGGGACCTTTAAGCCATTTTTGTGATGTAACATGTATTGTACACTGAAAAGTTAGACAGTGTACATCATTTGTGACCCTTCCCATTTCGTCCCTCATTTAAAATGTTCAAACCACAAGCCATAATTGTCAATAATAATTCTACATTTGTATTGCTTGTTTCAGTTTGTGCTCCCTGCGTACTTTGTTTCTACATTAGAACCTATGTATTAGTACTTACAGACAGCAGTAACAGCCGGATTGAGATCTGGGCAGATGGTAGAGTCATGAATATTCACAAGCATGTCTGTTGGCTGCATAGCTTTCCTTATGATGATGGGCAGAGGCATAAATACAGAGAGCACAAGGTTCGTTGGGGGCTTTGAGTCTCTATAACAATACTACTGCTAACTGCTTTGTTGTGCTTGCATTGAAGACACACAAATGCTTTCTCTCTGCTTACATTAATAAAATACAGATGTATAGTAAACCTGCAGTAACTGAAATAATAAATTGAGTGTGTGTTTGTGTGTGTGCTCAGCAATACATTTTAACATATATATATATATGTGTGTGTGTGTGTGTGTGTGTGTGTGTGTGTGTGTGTGTGTGTATACACACACCCACACACCCACACACACACACACACACACACACACACACACACACACACACACACACACACACACACACACACACACACACTGAGTTTGGCCACTAGATAACTGAGCACATAGCACATGTCATTTCTCCTGTATTTTTTTAGAAATTACCCTATTTTTAAATATAGGTAGGTTCTCTATTGCATATATCTATTTAAAGACAGACTTGAAAACCTGAAACAGGGTATCCAAGAATGACAAATTACTATTTTTCACATGAGGTAGAGTACTTGCAAAACCTGGTGCCTGTTTAAATATTATCTGTCAGTTTCATAAAACTTATTACCAGGCAAGCCTGTTAGGGAGAATGCTTCTTTTCTTGGATTACTCAGTAGCACCCTTTCATTAAGTCACAGAATAAGCAGACAGAACTGCAGGAATCAAACCCGGGGAGAAAAATTGACTGATGGCACATAGCCATTACAGTCTGCACTATACTGCCAACAATTGTATACTGAAAAGTAAAAAGTTTATATCCTCACACTTCCTGATCTGTGACCTTGCTGTCTGGAGACAGATCAGAAATGCTTGTTTTATTAAAGGACACATACAAGGTGCAGAAAACAGTTTGGAGATGAAAATATTATCCTGTCCTCAAGTAATTCACATTTTACTGTTTGCAGACTCCAGTCTTTATCCCTGTGATCAGTACTAATCTAGCTACCTGGAAAATAACACATTTTTGCAGTTTGAATTGTCATGGGGCAGGGCTTGAAACTGTATACCTGAGACTTTATAGAAAACATGACAACTGTTTGATAATAGATGTGTTAGAGCAAAGTACATTAGTTTTATATAAAGTATCTCAGTGCCTAGAATATTTTGTGGGGAAAAAAAACTAATTACTAGTACAAAATATAAAATACACACACACACACACACACACACACACACTTACATGTATATCTATAAATATATCTATATATTTATATATATAAATATATAGATATATAGATATCAGTTCGTAATAACGTACTTTGTAAGTATATAACTAAAACATTCATGTGACTTGTGACAGTAAAACTTTGGTTATACACATGTGATTTTTATATTAAATGTGTCAATTTTAAGTTTAGACTATCAGCTCTCTCATGCAGACTAGTACAGCTTGTGAAATGGAAGTGCCGGGAGCAGGAAAAATGGTTCCTTCAAAACAATGCTGCCAAACGTCCATTTTTCATGCATCTCAGCTTCAAGTGTTGTTGTGGATATTGATCCATCTGAGCAGAGCAAAAGGTCAGACCTAGAATGAGTGGAAATGTCCTCTTCGTCTCATTGATGACTACCAGAAGCATCTGTCATGAGTGATCTTCTGGTCGACAATGCAGCCACCAGTCAGTAGAAGGACTTCCTTAGGTCTTTTCAGCTAATCTCCCTACTCTCCAAAGGTTTAAATAGACTTAACAGTATGTCAGCTCCTGGACAACATTTTCGACTGGTTTGACTATCCTAGTGTCTTTCTACCTTTTTAGAAGTACACTGTTTGAGCAAGCAAAGGCTGTAAATAAAAACACAGCATTTTTTATAGGAGAGCTGCACTATTTTCCCTTGGTGAGTGACCTATATATAGATGACAGAGCAAAGGCAGTTGCCTTTTTTTACACCTTTTACCATCTTGTTAATTTATCATGGCTGATTTTTTTATAGAGGTGTTTTTAACTCTTTCTTAGGGTAATAATCGGCATACAATAATAAAACTTTATAAACTGTGCTCTGAGCAGTTATTATTTAGACTGCTGCACTTGATATCACCTTGTTTACACTGTTTAGATACCTAGTATTGTTCAAAATAAGGTCAGTCTGTTTGCATTTTTCCAGCTTTATATTTTATTAAAGATGCACCAGATTTTTGTAATCTTTTTAGCACACATTGGCAAACTGTTTTCATGAACAAATCTGAGCATGTGCAGGGAAAGAAATATATAGTCAAGAAAAGCAGATTTGGGTACAGATTTATTTAGGATACTTCAAACCATATCCCTTCTGTTATGAATGTCATACTGGCTACGTGACCTTGACAAATAACACAGTAGATTATTACAATATTATACTCAGATTTCTCACAAAGAATTTTAATTTATTCTGGAATGTCCTCTTCTTTTATTTTTCCTCTAATATAAGGAAACATTCTCTAAACCTGACACAAAAATATAATTTCAGGGTAGAAACCTGGAGGCTTCTCAAGTTTGTGCAGAATGTATTTTCATCACAGTCTATGTCTTGTTTATATTACAGCAGGTTGGTTTTCTAGGTGATATAAATAGTTCCTTATAATATTTCGCTGAGTTATAATGGGCGAACAGTACCAGAGCAGAGTTACTACACTTAAATATATTTAGCTATATGCCCATCACAACATTTTCTTTATGACATAAAAAAGTAGCAGAGCTGGAATGTATACAAAACTTGACAGGTCATAAAGACTTCCAGAGGAACCTCACACCCACAGTATGCAAACACACACACAAGGGCACTCATGTTGGTCAACACAACAAAGTAAATGCATTTTCTGTTTTCTCTAGCCATGCCCTTCCATTCTCAGTTTGTATACTGTCCATTAATTTCAGCCTCGGGTCAAACATTTTAAAAATGATACTAGTGCTAGGTATAAGCTCTTAATGTAAGGTAATACTTTAGACAACATGAGAAACTGTAATGTACATCTCGTAGTTTACTCTTCTTTGCAGGAATCATGCAAATCCCCATAAAAAGTTAAGTGTAGACTGATCAGTCCTCTGGATTACTTATTGTATTCCTTCTGGGTTCAAGCCCATATATCTGCAGGGTTGTCATGAAAGTTTTTCAGAGTTCATGTAAATTGCTTACACTTTCAGTTCAACATTTAAGTGTTAAGATCACCATAACTGAACAAGAATGATGGCTTTGCAGGAGAGTTTCCCTTTTTTTCCTTGCTTATCAGGAATACTGTATATGAGTCTTGCTTTGATGATATTGAACTATATTTATGCTGGCCAGATATGGTGGGTAAGATGTTAACCATTTGTCACCTTCTTGCTTCATGCAAATCTGTTAATACTGATCCATACATACATTGTCCTGTGATTATAATAATTATCCATACTTTTCTATGCAGTGATATTGAGTATATATATGATGCATACAGTATATAGGTACATATATTTGTGTATATATATATATATATATATATATATATATATATATATATGTACGAGTCTACTTTGGAAGCTTGAAGTTTCAAAACTTCGAACTTCATATAGTTGAGACCATAAGATCGATGTTTTGAAAATCTGAATGGTTTAAATGGAGATTGACATTCAATACGGAATGGGAAATTTACCATTACCTTCACTATAGTGTGATCTCGGAGTTGGTACATTTAATTAGCAGGAGGTGTGGGGGGTGCAGGGGGCTTGCCTCCCTGCTTAAACTTATTTATTTATTTATTTTTAATTCAAGTTTTGAACTTTCAAAACTTCGATGTTATAGGTTCATAGGTTCATAGGTTGGTACTAGACTATCGGCCCTAGGACCTATACCGGCCTAGCTGTAACAATTCCCTGGCTATTTCTTCCCACAATATTTACTTCCCTGGACCCGTGTCTAGCAGGGTGACTGACATGATCCCCGGGGTGAATTTCCTATCTCCCATCCAATTGCAAGGTTCCTTTTGAAGAGGGCCATAGAGGCGCTCTGCTTGACATGTATGGGCAGTCTTTTCCAGAGTCTGGGGAGTCTCTGGGTCAGGAACCTATACCTCCAGCATGTTTTGTTCATTGTGATGACAAGGTTTAGATCCCTGGAACATGTGGCTCTGAGGGATTGGGATTTCTTTAATTGCAGCATGTCCAACAGCTCTGGGTTTGATATGGCCTTGTATGTTAAGCAGAGATCGCCTCTGAGTAGACAATATGAGACAGAGTTTAGCTGGAGTTTTTTAGATGGTCAGCATAGGGCATCTGCATTAGGCCTGTGATTCTTTTAGTGAGGTATTTCTGTGGCCTTTCCAGTTGTTGCAAATGTCTTGAGAGGTACATACCAAATGGGGCATTGTTTTCTATAATGGGTCTAATGAGGGATGAGTACAGTGGGACAATGGCCTCCTTTTTTCTGGATGAAAAGCCCTTAGTGATGAGGTGTGCCACATAGAAGGCTTTCCTGACTGTTGTGGTGATGTGGTTATCAAAGGTGAGACCACTGTCCACCTGTGTCCCTAAGTCTCTTATCACACTTTCAGTGTTTAGTGTACTACCACCTATGTGGTAATTCACGGGTACATGTTTTTTCCCAAAGAAGATAACTATACATTTCTTGGCATTGAGCTTGAGCCCATGGCTCTGGCAGCAAGCATCTGTTTCTGTAAGGCCCTTTTGTAGAACATCCACATCATTTGGGAATTCAATAATGGCTCTCAGGTTGCAGTCATCTGTGAACTTTGTTAGCCAGAGTCCCTTAGTATTGGCCTGTACTTCAGAGAAGTAGATGCCAAACAACAGCAGTCCTAGGACTGAACCCTGAGGTACTTCACTTGCCACTTGTCTGGAGCTGGATTTGGATTCCGCTAGTTTTACAGTCTGGGTTCTGTCAGTAAGCCAGTTAGCAACCTATCGAGTGACATAGGGATTAATGCCCAGCTTAGTAAGTTTATCTATGATTCCAGAGTGGGGGATGGTGTTGAAGGCATTGGCGAAGTCCAGATAGGCTGTGTGGACTGCCTTACCCTTGTCCACAGATCTGGAGACTGATTCAAAGAAGTCAGTCAGGTTTAGGAGACAAGATCAGCCCTTCACGAACCTAAACAGGGTGGGGTTCAGTGTTTGAAGGCTGCCAATGTCTTTGTTTATAAGTTCCATGATAATACATTCCATGGCCTTGCAGATCAGGCTCGTCAGACTGTTGGGGTAGTAGATATTCTTCGTGTTTCACTGTTGCAGTTATCACACTTGGGTTATCCGCCTGCAGGTAGCCCTCAGTCGGCCTGAATACCAGAGACTTAGTATTTCTGCATCGGATGCTGTCGCTCCAGGACTGATGTCAGGTTGTCAGGGGTATAAAAACAGACAGTCAACGCCATTACATCAGTTTTTCTTGCCCCAAATGTCAGGAGCTCCCCAAATAGGGAGCTAACTTATGGTGGGGAAAACACCACCAGTACAAAGTAAATACCAATACCCCTGAAAGGGGTGAGTAATAGCCATAGAGAGGAGAGAGAGAGAGAGAGAGAGAGAGACCAGGGGGCTGGAGGGAGGGAAACCAGGACTGCAACAGTGAATCACTCGAACATCTACATTTATGGTAAATGTACACAACTCTACTATGTTCTTTATGTTTCACTGTTACAGTCATCACACTTGGGTGGATTCCCAAAGCTGAAGAAGGGTAGAGGCAATCAAGAAGAGTTAGGGCTGGCTAGTATGCCTTGCAGAACTGCTGTTGCAAAACCTGTCCTGGATTTGGAAAAGATAGGCAGGTGGTAATGCTTGGTGAAGGTGTGTACAGAACTCCAGGTAGCAGCTTCCAGGATGTCCCAGGTAGGGACTCCCCTGAGAAATACTGTAGAAGTAGATGTTGCCCTAGTGGAATGTGTTCTGACCCCCTGAGGGGTTGGTTTCCCATGGTGCTTGTAGCAGAAATGGATGCAGTGTGCTATCCATTTGGAAACTGTTTGTTTTGAAATGGCCTTGCCCTCTGCCCCTGTTGCAAAGCTGACTAGTTGGGCCGTTCTCGGGACTTTGCCATTTCCTCCACTGTGGTGCGATCTCGGAGTTGGTATATTAAAGTATGGGGGTGTGAAGGCCCCCCCCCCACTTTATTTTGTCTTTACATTTTTTTTTTTGGAGCAGCGATTTTTTTCCCTTCACCACTGAGTGCATACTTAAGGGGTTGCTATTGATGTGGTAGTTAGCAAGAACATCGCTTTTACCAAAAGGAATGCTAATACTTTTTTTTTTTTTTGCATTGAGTTTAAGGCCATTACTTTGGCACCAATCACTTGTTTGTGTAAGACCCTCTTGTAAGATGTTAACATAATTTGGAGATTCTATGATCGCTCCCAGCTTGCAGTCATCAGCAAACTTTGTCAGCCACAGACCTTTAGTTTTTGCTTGTACTTCAGAGAAATAGATTACAAACAGTAGAGGTCCCAGGACTGATCCCTGTGGAACACCACTGGTTACAGGTCTGCTGTTGGAGGGGGATTCCCTATTTTGACTATATGCGTTCTATCCTTGAGCCAGTTAGTGACCCACTTAATGATATAAGGGCTGATACCTAGCTGGGTGAGTTTGTCAATTATGCCTGAGTGGAAGATAGTGTCAAAAGCCTTGGCTAAGTCTAGGTAGGCTGTGTGCACAGATTTCCCCTCATCAAGGGCCTTGGTGACTGTCTCAAAGAAGTCCACCAGGTTTAACAGGCATGATCTCCTTTTGACAAATCCAAATTGAGTAGGGTCAAGTTTTTGGAGATTACCTATATCTTTCTTGATAAGGTCCATGATGATTTACTCCATGGTCTTGCAGATAAGACTAGTCAGGCTAATAGGTCTGTAGTTCCTGGGTACAGTGGAAGCACCACCTTTGTGCAATGGAATAATGGTGGCTGTTTTGCATACAGCTGGTACGACCAGCTCTATGCAGCTGGTACAACCAGCTTTATGACCTGCTCTTTGGAGATACAAGGTAGGGGACAGCTGGTGTGGTAGGGATGTCATGTGAGTACATGTGGTGGGGATAGGGAAGTGAAGTTTTCACAGAACCTGTCTGTCAACAGGTTAGCTATGTCCACAGGCTCAGCATATGTGGTATCATTAACTACCAGTTCTGCACAAATTTGGGCCTTTTGTTTTAGGCTATGGATGTAACCGTAAAATGCCTCGTGGTTCTCCTTTGTTGAGGAAGCTAATTTGCACTCGTAGTTTGCTTTGGAGGACTTCACAAGAAGTTTTATTTGCTTGTTTAAGCTGAGGAGGGAGTGTTTCCAGTTTAGGAAGGCTCACTCCCTCTTACTCTTAGGCAGCAATTTCTTCCTCTTATTGTAAAGTCTGTTAATGGCAGTTGTCCACCAGGCAGGTTTGCTGTTCAGAGGAATCATGACTTTTGAATGAAAGTAGCATGGTTTAAATTAGTAACACATTATTTAAAGGTAAATGGACAGCAAAAACATATATATTTGCTTGTTTTGGTCCTATGAGTTACGGACGAGTCAATGCATTTATACAGGTGTCGGTATAAAGCATTGTTGTAGTGCTCAGTATCAGTTACAGACGAGTTGATGCATTTATACAGGTGTCGGTATAAAGCATTGTTGTAGTGCTCAGCATAGTTGCCAGTTCCATCTGAGAGAGGAGGTGCAGTGAAGCTATTTATATCACCCTGTAAGAGGTTATAATCAGCTCTGGAGAAGTTTTTTAGTTTAGTTGCTGCTTGGGGGGGGGGGGGTTAGGTGTGATAGGTACTTCAAATGAGACCAATTTGTGGTCCGATCTCGCCAGGGACGACCTCAAAGTGGGAGTGCTTCAGTGGTCCCCCATATTGGTGAACACCAGATCCAGGATGCTGGCACTCCTTGTGCGGGTGTTGAGTTAACTAAATTGAGGAACCTTTGGGCAAATGAGTTTGAGGAAGAATAATTTACCTGGTCAATGGATGGGTAGTTAAAGTCGCCCAAAACCATGGTGTTTGGATGTACCTTGATAGACTCAAGTCAATCCAGTTAGGCAGAGTGGGTGTACTGATTCATGGAGGGATCCTGTAGATGGCAATGACTTGAATATGTGTCCTACCAACAGTTAATTGCATCTGAAGTGCCTCCAGGCAGTCGTACTATTTAAGCAATCTGGAGGTGTATTTATCTTTAATGAATATTGACCTTCTTATTTTTCTTCATATTACTGTATTTGCATTTTTTTAATTTGTCAAATCATTATTTGTACAAGATATTAACCACAGAAGGTTAGCTTACATTCTAAAAGAAGACCACATAACTGTGATAAAACTTGCTAGATCAGTACAAGGGTGATAGATTCTGAACTTAAATTTGCCTGCTTAAATCTCTGTAAGCATAGGAGGTTAAAGCTGACTAATTTTCTCCCATGTATGGAGCAGGTACTACTGTTAACTTTACTAGGCCTTGTAGTTTCATATCTTCTTGGGTCATTGTTTCAGGAGGAAGCTCAAGAGAGCCCAATATAGCATTTCAGTTAACAAGTTAAGAAATGATGCATACTAAGAAGCTTACAATACCACTGTTTTGTCTTTAAACTTAAATCTTAAAAATGTATGCTACGTGGGCCTGTGTGATATGAGCTGTTTTTCTAAAACCAAACTTCCAAAAGTTGTTACAAAGAACATTTCTACAAACTAAAAAAAAAATTCTGTAGGAGGCCTTAGTCTCAAATACCCATTGCAGAGATCTCCCTTTTACCCTTGTAAGAATTATTTCTGATATTGTTGCATCTGGGTGAAGGGAATACAGTGACCTCAGAGAATCATGGATCAGGCTACCACAATCCCCTATAGTTAAGTATCCAAGGGTTGCATGACTGACCATTAAATAACACAACACCTGATACTGTGTCACTAATGTCTGGATTTTGATTTTGAATTCTAAATTAACATATATGTTTAGCTTAAAAAGGAATTTCTTTCTTAATCCAATATGAGCCATCGATATCTTTATATGTGTACCACAGAAATATCAGCCCCTATATGTTCTTATTTAAGCCACGGATAGACACCCATGTTGACTATAGATGGCTTCAGATTGCCTGTACTGCTACTTTCTTACCTATTGCTACATCCTGAACTATAATGCTAGCAGCAGTTTTGTTATATGGCCTCAGGAGTGGCCTTAGGTCAACTGGTGCTCTAGGCAAAAGGGCACCACAGCACCCCCCACCACACCACCCAGTGCCCCCATCCTGGTCTACCTGCACCAAATAAATACTGGAAAAGTGCCCCTACTAAAGCGGCGCCCTAGGGGGCCGCCTAGTTGGCCTATGCCGGCTATGTATGGCCTCTTTTCCGTACAAATGCAGTCAAGACTTCCCATTTGTTCAATTTACTGCACAAGTTCTAGAAACCAGATTTTGTCACTAAGATGCAAAAGGAGCAGACAGCACAGATCATTACCTTGACAGTTTGAAGAATTCTGAAAAGTCCTGAACATCTTATTTTAAGTCCAGTTATGGAAGATTCATGATAGCTGTGGAACTTGAGTTTTCATGGGATCTTCTGGGACATTTCAGTGTGTGTGTGTGATGTGGAGAGACAATTTTTTTCCTGGTATTTTCTTCCGAGCACTGCCCGTCAGTTTGTTCTTTGTAGTTTAAGGAGACATGCAGCTAAAACTATTTAGTTTACATTACAACCATCTACTGATGAATGATTTCAAGGAGCAATTAAAGACATTAAGATGCAGCTGAAAGTTTTATATATGCCAGTCTTATGTTTGAAGTTTGGCCTATATAGGTACTTGTGTTTCCATAAGTTTCTAGATTGCACTACTTTTTATACTGAAGTTACAGAAAATGCATGTTTTTTTTATTATTATGCAGGAAAACAAACTTTTATGTGGAACTATTAATGTTTCATTTGCTGCTGCAGAAGTGCATCAGGAAGTGTGTTGCTTCATATGTGGAAATTAAATAAAAAGGAGCATGATTATCCTGAGAGCATACACAGCTACAGGCATAGACTAATGTACACACACACACACACACACACACACACACACACACACACACACACACACACACACACGCATGCACGCACATACACACGCACACACACGCACATGCACACACACATACACACACGCAGACATATGTGCACACACACATACCACACGTGCGCGCACACACGCACACATATGCACACATATACACACATGCAGACATGTACACACATGCACACATATGCACACACATGGGTACGCACTCACACACACACACATGCACACATGCACACATATGTGCACACACACACATACACACACACAAACACACACACATGCACATGTATGCACACACACACACACGCACACACGCGCACGCACACACATATGCTCACATGCGCGCGCACACACACACACACACACACACACACACACACACACACACACACACACACTCAGCATTAGGGATGAATAGGCAAATACAATTATTTTGAAAATGACATAGTAACTTTTGCAGTGGTATCATTTGAAAGTAACATATTTATTTATTTATTATTTATTCCTTGACAAGTCTGACTGGGTAGGATAAAGGCAAACCAAACTTGCCAGATTTTTTTTTTCCAATAATGTTTTGTTTTTTTTTTTTTGCATGACTTCCACTGTGTTTACTACTGAGAAGCAGCTGGAAGCCAGGCAAGGCATGGTCCATCATTTATTCTATGACAATACTCTGAACCTGGAGGCAAGAATGGAAGCCTTTGAATCCAAAGAAAGGAGGAAATTCCATTTACACACCAGGGTCAATCACCATCAAAACGAACTTGAGAGGGGATACTATTCACTGAGTGAAAGCACTTTCACCATTCATATTCAACCCACACTTTTTGTATGCAAAATGGCTCATTATTAGACATTAGCTGCAATTGTAAAATAGACCTGGAGATTACTTACTAAAGGGATGGCAGGTTGGGGGTATTGTTGATAAGGCATTTGGGGGTAATTTGAGAAGAAAACCTTCCATGGCCCTTATTTAAAAGCATTCTCATGTATGACAGTTCTAATTAGATAATCTAACTAATCAATATATCAATAGATCAATCAAAACAGTAGCTATTAATTTGAGAGGCTGGAGGGGTGCTTGAGTGACTGATAATGGTTAAAAGAAAAGTCTCATGAATTGAATTAATTTGTTAGCATAATAGGAAGATTAAATTGTAATTAGTGCAGCAGGTTTCAAGAGAAACAATTATACATAAGAAAAGCTCCTTGTGAACTTGGCATGAATATATGGTATTTATAGCATTTGCTGAAGCAGCACTAAATGAAAGATTCTTCAGTGCTATCTGAATTTGTGAGAAACTGAGCCAATGTGTTGTTGCCTTGTTTAAAGATGTAAATATCTTCAGATAGGAAAAAAATGCTGTTTTTTTTTTCTTGTAGGTTGTTGTATCAACAACAGTTAACGTTGATGGCCATGTGCTGGCTGTCTCAGACAACATGTTTGTTCACAACAATTCAAAGCATGGAAGGCGGGCTCGCCGCCTTGACCCCTCAGAAGGTACGACTCCTTCTTATCTGGAAAATGGTAGGCACACACATTTTGCATTTTTTATTTGCAGTGCTTTTTTGCATCATCCTTTAAGTTTATTTGTCGACTACTTTCATTTCATTCACATCAACGTTCATATTGCATCCCTCCTCCAACAACTTGCTTGTTTAGAAAACTTGCTACCACTTCTTGTTCAGTTTAATCTTTTCTTTTGTCTTTTGACTTCAGTTGGGTTATGTTTTTGCTTATAACTCCACATTTACTATTTTTGATTGTTACTATGATGTTTTGCTTTGCTGTCTGCTTTTATGATTTTTGTTTCATCAGTTTTAAATCATCATGAACTGTGATCCAGAATGTCACTTAAAAGTTATGTATGACAATGTGACTGGATAGCAAAACCATGATCAAATCTGCAAAGAATTTACTGTGAGGTCAGTTTCCTGTTGCTGAGCCTTGTTGCTACAGATGAAGGCAGTGGGGA
>NC_056748.1:580769277-580799277 GCF_019279795.1 Protopterus annectens | reverse complement strand
TGTAATAGTCATGTTTGACCTGACACATAATTTAACTTTACTTTCTGATTTTTATATTCGTGTTAGTAATCTAATACACTACTCCTGGCCTTTAGAATATAACAATAAAAAAAAATAAATTTGTGTTAAATACATCAGTATATGATACTTGGTTATTATTTCCTATGCCTGATAGAAAAAAAATGTCATTTTTTTCATTTGCAGAAGAACAAAATCATAGTCTTAAATAACTGATCCTAGATGTTGATTTTCTGTCTTCCGCACGCAGCTACTCCATGCATAAAAGCTATAAGTCCTAGCGAAGGTTGGACCACTGGAGGGGCCACAGTCATCATAATTGGAGACAACTTCTTTGATGGTTTGCAAGTTGTATTCGGCACTATGCTGGTTTGGAGTGAGGTAAGCCTTCTAAATTGGTGGGCTTTGAACTGTGACTTTTTTCATGAATGATTTTAACAAGCTGTCAATAGTCTATTGACATGCAGTACCATGAGATTTTATTTCAAAGTGCCTTTTTAAACATGAAATCACAAGAGAGCAAGATACTACTGGACAGGCTGCATATTGTTAAGTACGCCATGTTTGAAGAAACTGATGCCCTCTTGTGGAAGGCATGCTGAAAGTGGTCATTTGATTTAATAATGACTATTAGCGTTAAAATTACTAGAAGGGAGCTTAGCAAAAACATATGGAAGCAATTTTCATTTGAATAATGGCCTGTGACCTTTCCTCAGACATAAACCAGGGATCATTTATGGTCGTTTTCCTTAAAAACTGTAGAATCTTTATGCTATATGAGCAAGTGAGAATGTTCTGATGATGGTCCAATTTAGGCTTATTTTTTTATTAAGCACAACTGGCATACATCAGTTTTTATCACTGCCATCTCACTTCTAAATCTGTTTACTGTATGATTTTTCTAGCTGATAACTCCCCATGCCATAAGAGTTCAGACCCCACCACGGCACATTCCAGGAGTTGTTGAGGTAACTCTATCTTACAAATCCAAGCAGTTCTGCAAAGGGGCACCTGGACGGTTTGTTTACACTGGTAAGTAAAAATAATTTTATTACATGACACATATATTGTTTTTTACATCAAGTTCATTTTCTCTTAATTTTACCAACAAGTAACTAATCTAAATAAATATACATCTATGCATTGTATAAAGTTTAACAGAAATGAACATGCGAGTAAGACATATAAAGAAATATTGGTTACATTTTCTCTCTAAAGTAAAGGCACTGAAAAATCAAATAATGAGAAACAGAGTGTCAATTAAATGTAAAATGGTTAATTAAATTATCAATTTTTGATTGATTTATAATCTGTTAGGCTGTAGGACAGAACAAATAAGATAGACACATTGTGGTTTTTGAAAAAAAATAAAGAAATGATGCTAAAGTAGTGGAACGTAAGCAGAGACAGAATTGGAATTGCTGTAAATGTACATTGAAATGAACTTTAGATGCTTGCCTGTTTGAGAGAAGAGAGTATCTTCAGAACATCTCAACTTTCACTTTAGTGTTCGACAACAAAAGTCAGAACTACTGTACGATGAGGAATTCACAAAAGCAGTAGTAAAAGAAGAAAGGAAAAAAAAGAAGAAAATAATTCAAGCAAGAGGAACCTTAGACAGATTTTTTTTCTTCAGTTGGGGAAGAACAAATACTCAGTGCTAGTGTCAGTTGTCCAGGCATTTTAGACAACTTTGGGAAGTTAGATTTGGAAAAGTCTCAGTAAATGACCAATAATTTAACTTGACACAAGTTTAAAAATTAGAGAAGGTCATAACTAATACTCCCTGAGAAAAAGAAAGCATCATGTGAGCATAGACCGTATTAACAGCATAAGGCTTATACAAACAAAAATGAAAATCAGTGAGCCACAGAATGAACCACATACATGAACGGTGTAATTATAGATTTCTGTAGGTTTTTTTATTATTTATCGGAGATGAATGGATATACAATGTCTTTTTTAGATTTTAACAAGGCCATGGGATTAAAGCATAGTAAACATTTAAGTGTCTTTTCTAATTTCTTATTGCCCCAGATCACAGTCTGCTTAAATGAGTTGCTCAGTCACACAACAGATAGATGTAAGCTGAGGGATTCAAACCTAAGGCTACAGCAAGTAGCTTGTTAACAGCTCATAGCCTTAAAACCTCTGTGGTAATTGCCAAATAGTACTTACTTACTCTGTAAGGGAATTTCCCTGACAAAACAGTGACTAAGCAACAGTATTAATCATAAAACAAATTCACAATGCAATAAGAACAAAAATATCTGTCAGTGAATGCATGCCCCCATATATCTATCAGTGAATGCATACCCCCAAAAATCTATCGGTGAATGCATGAAGAGTGAGTGGCCTTTCACACTCTCTCCGTTCTGCAGTGTCTGCACTGCATTTGCTATATTTCATTAATTCTTTGTTCTGTTATCCAAAGACTAATTTAAGGGCTAGCAGTAAAGGACATGAAGACTATCAAGGCCCTTATCTGTCATTTCTGGCTAAATAGCACCAAAAAATGTTGTAAGTATGAGATTAGAAGAGGTGGGCTAATTGTAGGAAATTAGCTGAATGCTAGCTATCACAATGAACAATTCTTGCTTCTTTCACATGACTATGAGAAGGAATAACTTTTATTATAAAACAGAATGACTTGAAAGTCTAGTATTTTTTTCCCATCCAAGTATCCTGGATATATGAAGATGAAGATGAAGACTTATTTTGGGCTTGCTGGCCATCAGGTGTTGGGTTATAGACCTACTGTGCAAAAAAATGTAATGGTTGCTTTGGATGATTTCATACTAAGACTACTCTGATTTCCCTGCCTGGATGATAAAATCTCAGATCTCTCCTCCTGGATTTGTATCTCATTTAGGGAAGTCCTAGTACACAGGTTTACAAAGTAAACATGTGAGCCAGAGGGGGAAACGGGTGTCTTAGGCACCATTATTGATCACAGTGCCATTTATAACTAAAACACAAGTGACTCCAACCCATCTTAAAGCTCCTCTGGCTTACAATGTCTTTAAAACATTATAGTCCCATTTCCTGTCATACTGCCATGTTATATTTTTTACTGATTTTAAAATGTTGTAATCCATTTCCTGTCATACTGTCATGTTATATTCTTAATCAATATACAAAGATTCTATAAGGACAGATGACAGAGTTTATGTCCTGTGGGGGAGTTTCAGGTGTGGGTAGGGGCGGACTGGGACAAGAATTAGACTCTAGTGCCTTCAGAGCCACAGGCCCATTTTCACTAATTGTCTACTCTCTAGTTGACCCTACCAGCCTACAGGCCCAGGATGTCAGAAAGATAATTTATATAGGAGACTGCACCAAGATTTAACAAGTATCTGGTCAACCCTGCCAGGAAATAATTAAATACAGAAATTAGCTAGTTGACCCTACCAGGCAAACATAAATAAATAAATACAGAAAGTATCAGGTTGATCCTGCCAGGAAAAAATACAGAAATTATCTGGTTGGCCCTGCCAGAAAAAGAAATGGAGAACTTAGCTTAAAATGTAAACACTAATTCGTTTGGATTGCTGATTTTCTCTTCTTTGGTCACTAGTCAGTCATTTCTCTACTCTCGTGCTCTCTTCCTCGCAACTAAAGCACGGGAAGAGAACACAAGAGTAACAGGACTAATCAGCAGCTGCATCATGCACTTACTCAGATTATGTTATGTGACAGGCTGCTGACTTCACAGTCTGGTCAGCATCCTATTTCCTGGGGTTAAAACTGCAATAACTTTTGGGTATCTTCATTAATGCCTATGGTTTTCCCAATCCAGAATGTTTTTAAAACAGTCCATAGACAAAAAGATAGATTTTTTTACATATACAGTTTCGAAGACCACCAATCCATTTTGGCTCCAGCCCTTCTAGAACTACCAGATGCCCAGTTACTTTTCAGCTCTTGGGAGAGAGAGAGAGAGAGAGAGAGAGAGAGAGAGAGGCAGAGAGAGCGAGACAGAGAGAGAGGAATGGGGGAGTGTGTGTGTGTGTGAGTGTGTGTGTGTGTGTGTGTGTGTGTGTGTGTGTGTGTGTGTGTGAAACTGTCAATGAAGAGAGAAAGTAAGCAGACAGTTGGTCCATGTATTTATTTAGGTAGCCTAGTTAATTTAATGAGTCCAGTTAGATATCATTGCTTGTCTCCAAGAATATTCTACAATTTTTTGTTTAATGAACTGACTTAATTATAATCAAACAATATAAATGTGAAAATTGTTGGACTAAAGCCCCATTTCTACTGAGGCTTATACTTGGCTTATAACTCTATACCTTCCTGAGTTATATTACCAATCAGAAATTTTTGTGAGATTGAAACAAAGTGGAGATGTCCCTTATTTGTTTTGGTCAATATTGAATATAATGTTACTAAGGATTGCTGCTATGGACTTTGTTGTAGTGTGAATGTAACAGAAATTGTGTTGAGCTGAGGAAGTAAAATAATAATAATTATTATTATTATTAGTAGTAGTAGTATTGTTGTTTCAAATGCTAACCTTGATGTATCCAAAGACAAATAATTCTCAAAAATGTCATTAAAGAAGTTTACCGCCAGAAGAAAGAGTGCAGTCACCATGCAAAAGGATTAAAAGTCTTTTAATAATTGATATGCACATAAAGATAAGCACTTTCAGTATACAACTTCATCAGATCTCCTAACACATACTAAAAACTCTCTGTTTAAACTTAACATAGCCAATCATCACAATGCTTTTAGTCTACGCCCTTTTAAAATAGGTTTAAGGGGAACACTACCATTTAAACCTGGAGGTTTGTCAGCTTGCAAATCAGCAATCCATTTAATTTCAACTCTCTCTGTCTTATTGGTCAAATCATCCCCCTTCCATTAAAAATGACTGTTTGTAACACCATGAACTCACAACTATGAGTATGATAGTCATGTACATGTTTAGTGAGGGCATTATTTAAATTCCCATTACGTATGCCCCTAGCATGTTCCAATAGTCTTTCTTTAAAGCATCTATTCATTTTGCCCACATAAAAACACATACATTGCTTACAAGTCACTACGTAAATCAAATCTTTGGTATTACAATCAGCATAAGAGTATAAAACTGTTAAAAACATGATGCCTAAAAACATTTTCTTTCTTGATCAGGCCACATGCCTTACAATGGCCACATGAAAAAGTACCGGAACATTTCCCTTTGTGTGGTGCTAAACATCTTTGATTACATAGCCTTTGTTTCAAATTCCTACTGTTTTTAAAAAGAAAATGTGGCTGTTTACCTACTATATCTCTAATATGTTCATCTATTGTCAATAGCCTCCAATTATTTTTAATAACTTTGCATACTTCATCTATGTCACTAGCATGTGTGAGTGCTATTTTTGTATGCTTATTGTTACACTTATTCCTATTATATTTAGTTCCTATTTCCCTTTTCCTATAATTGTCAGAAAAATATGGAGCCCCTTTCACAGCTCCTCATCTTTACTCTTTATCAACCTGTTAACTTCTGTATTATTATAATCTCTGTCCATAAATTGTTGTGTCAATAACTCTGAGGCTTGTAAAAATTCCTCATCCGATGTGCATAACCTGGATGCTCTTATCAGTTGTCCTTTCATGACATTCTGATAAATATAATTTGGATGCATACTAGTTCAATGTAAGCATTTGTTTTTCCAGCAAGACTTTCAATGTAATTTTGTTGCCAGTTTATTATCATTATTATAATATAAGTGTATATCTAAAAAGTTAATTTGTTTATATGACACCTCTATAGTAAACTCAAGTAGTCGTCCCTTCTAAATATTCAACCAATTTCTTTAACTCATCTTCTGTACCACCCCATAGCATAATTATATTGCCCACAAATCTCATATAGTGTATAATATGTTTGTAGTATGAATGAATCTGTAGTAAGACTAAATGCCTTCCCAGTATGCCAACACTATATTGGCATAACTGTTAGCAAATGGGGTGCCCATCACTACCCCCCATTTCTGCCAGTACATTTTATCTTTATATACAAAAATATTATTTTCCAGAATGATGTCTAATAAAACACAAATAAATGTTATATTATTTGCTATAAAGTCTGTTTTCTCTCCTAAGTATGCTCTAATATTATCCAAACCATCTTTGTTTGGTATGGATGTAAATAAATTCTTAACATCTAAGGTACATAGTAAATATCAGGTATTATTCTCATCAGAGGCAGTATGCATATATGATGTCTACAAAACATGTTGGGTGTCCTTCAATGATGAATGGCTATGTTTAGTTTAAATAGAGAGTTTTTAGTATGTGTTAGTACATCTGATGAAGGTGTATACATATTTTTGTGTTTGTATCAATTATTAAAAGACTTTTTATCCTTTTGCATGGTGACCACACTGTTTCATCTGGTGGTAAGCTCAATATTGATTTTAAACAGTGCAGGACTTTGACGGCTTTTTGTAGTGTTTTTTTCTGTGGATTGCATTAAATAAGTATAATGGCAACTGCAGCACTTGTTTAAACTTAGGTGAACCTGACCTTCTTTCAAAGAAACTTTTTCATTGTACAAAGAAAGCTTTAATGTGGCCAGGTTGAACCAAGCAGTTCTGTTAGTGGCAGTCCTTAGATAATTAGTGTAAATGTCACCATGCCTAGCTGAACCTTAAGATCAGAGCAGCAGTTGTAGTACCTCAAAACAATAAGCAGGAAGTCAAAAGGAAGCTGAAACATTATAAGATTAAGTATAGTGTGAGTCCGACCACTAGTTACCAGTACTAGATTTGTGTTATGTACAGGTTTAAAATTACTGCATTGTATGCAGTCTGCAGTCATTACACTGGTGATGAGACAGGGACCATTATATACATTGATCCTTCTAAAACAGTCTATGTGAGCTATAAAGTATGAGACTCTTGTCAATTATATAAAATACATGCAGAAGGCCACTGTCTGTGACAGGACATATGAGGCAAGAGAGAACAGCCTCTAAATAACTACACTATAATTGATAATGCTCCTTTAGATTGTATGAGTGATTATTTATTTTATGATGTAATGTGTTCTCCTCTTCCTTAATGCTCAGTTTAAGAAGCACTATGGTGGTCTGTTGTGGTAATGATGTGTACAGAGAAGGCACTAGTTAGAGTGTTGAGGGTCTACAAAACCATTTTAGTTTTCCTAATATGGTTAGTTAATGCTTATGGTTAGTGTTTCTAAGACTCTTGAAAGTTATCATTTTAATGGGTACCTGGCCAGTATGGCTATGTACCATCTAAAATAGACTATCAAAGTCAATGAGCTAGAAATGAGTAGAACGGTTGAGTAAACCTCATGGTCAGGACAATTTAATAAAGCAATGTGAAATGGCAGAACACTTGATGAAATAATAACTTACAAAAATAAATTCAGTACAAAACATGAAAGTGCGTTGAGTATGAGCTGGACATTTCTAAGGGGACTTGTATTCCCCTGTGTATTTTTTTGTATGCCATAGCAAGCCAAAGCATTGATTAATTAACCTGCTGTGTAATATGTAGAAAGAGCTACTCATGGGAAATGTGTCCTGTGAGCATGTTATTAATAGAAGCAGAATGTCCTGCTAATAACTGCATGCCACTTACAGTATAATGACAGAGGGTCTGTAATACAAAGAATAATAGACCAGACTATAATGTCTAATTGGCTTACTAAAACCTAATAATAAAATGGAGTGAAAGTGTGACATTATCAGTTGATGAAGGACACTTTTGCTCACGGAGTGTGAGTATACATTTAGCAGCATCATTTGAGACTAGTAATACCTGGCAAATAAGATTGTGCTAGACATTTAAAGAAGTACTTGATTACAAGATAAAATAGATCTTGAAGGCTGAACAATACACTGCTATGGAAAGGATTGTACTGTAGTATGAAGTAAAGAAACTTCTGGAGAAATAATGAGACAACAAAAGAAATGAGGTTTTATAAGATGCAAACCTGTTTTTAGGTAGCATGCATGCATCATGACATGTGGGGACATCTTGACTAAAAAGGTTATGAGGCAGGATGAAATCAAGCTGATTAAAATACACTGCTGATAGGTGATTAGACCAAGGGAAGTTATAAGGTCTGATAGACAAGAGTGAGCCACAAGATCTGTAGATCAGGACTTTAGCAAGTGATGGATTATTGTAAAGAGGTAATGATAATAAAAGAAAGGACAATATTGGAAGAAAGGGGCAATATGGCTAGAGACAGAAACAGAGCAAGAGAGAGGGAGAAATATTGAAGAAATGTTTTATATTGTTTAGGAATCCAGCAGTAAAATCAAAGTAAAGGAGACTAGTGAATGAAGCTGTGAAGATAAAAATGGAAGGGGAATATACATGTGACAAGACTGAAATAAAAGTGTCATGAACTAGTTCTGAGATGAGAGAGGGATGGTAGCTACAGTAGAATGGATTACTTCTGAGAAAAGTCAGAACTGTAGAAGGATAGAGAAATATAATGGCACCGAAGAATTAGCCAATAATTTGTACTATTAGTGAGTGAGCCTGAGTAAATGAAGGCAACGGCAACTTGCATCAAATTTTTATAACACAATAGTGTTCTTAGTTAATGTTTATTCCAGTGGACATAAGTCACAGGTTTCATATAGTGGGTCTATTAAATTCTTAACTGTATTAAATATAGTACCACTGAATAACAACACATTAAGAATCACAGGCTTCAAGAGCAAATACTACAGAACTAACTGAATGGTACTTTTACAAGCCAATAATTACTAGTGAACATAATGCCTTCCACTGACCCACAGACAGGCTTGTCATATTCTTACTGTTGAGTATAGAGGTTATGTAATTAAACAGAAACTGAATGTGTGGCATGCCCACTAAATTACAAATTTCTACACAGTCCAGTAACAAGAATTCAGAGTGAAAGCCTTGTAGGAGATCATCCTAATTAGTTCTAATAAATACAAAAAATACTTGTATCGACAAAGTACAATATCAATTATACAAAGAATATGTCAGCGATACCCTGGAAAATATGAATTTAAGATTCAGTAATGCTATGAGAATTCATGCTTACTTTCTCAAAAATTAAAGGATGGACATGAATGGGAACTGGAAAAAAATCCAAACAAGCAAAAGTTAAGTACGCTGTCTTACAGTTTAAAGAGTCTCTGCAGCATTCCTGATAGGAACATCCCTTGATTGGTCTGTAGAGAAAAAGACATGATGGAAATATTTTGATGTGTACTACATTTGGAGGTCAAGCTTCTGGAACAATGATATGGTGTTGGACATTGATGTTATACAATAGTTAGGCAGAACAGAAGGCTCAGTTCTCTTCCCCATATCTCACCTCTGATTCTTTGTGGTAGACTCAAGTTATGAACCAACACACAGAATAGTGTTATTAATGAGAAGTGGCATTTGATGAGAGTGGTTTGAAAAAACAGTCAAGTCTTTACAGAGGTTGATGAAATATTTGAATCATATTAGGACTGTGTGCACATTATAATAAGCAGCCTCACTGTTCAGTAGCCTACATGGACTACCTTTGAAGTAAATTAGCGATGCAAACTTGAGATTTGCATGCCTTTAAGCTTGGTAGATATCCATCAGTCCCACTGGCCTTTGCAACTACATTTCGGAAGCAACAGTCTTGAGAAGGAGCATTCAGAGTGTTGGTAAGTTTGGGGCATATTTTCTTTGAAATCTGATGTGGTGTTGAATCCAGCTGCAATGCTATGAGTAGGAGACAGAGTAACAATACTCAAGAACTGCAGCTGCAATGCTGTGAGCAGGAGACAGAGTAACAATAGACAAGGAAACACTGGAGCCAAAGAGGTATGTTCTGGGAGTGTGAGGCACTGATGTCTGTACAAGGCTGCAAACATGGTATGAAGGTCCTGGAGAAACCATAAAGCAAATGGTCTGATAACCAAGTATAAAAAAGCCCAGACAACAGAAACATTTGTAAATTTCAATCTCTGTTCCTTACCCTTCTTGTTATTTACTGTAAGTCACATAATTCCTGTTCATTAATAATAATAATAATAATATATGGAATGTTTGTGCATGGAGCAGAGAAGGATCAGTGATTTGCAACTGATAATAATAGCTTCAACACATAAGCATAGTACAAGAATGCACATTAAGAAACTGGATGGATTCTGGGATTCAAAGGCAAATATTTTACCTAAATATTGTGATCCTTAACAGCATCTACAGTACTGTTTGCATTCTTGGATGCAGCCACAGGGACATTGTTCTTCATAGTAAACAAACTTAGAGTGCTTGGAGCATGCTGATTAAATTCCGATATATGGAAAAAGACAAATCAGTTACGTGTAGAGTGGTGCGAGACCTGACCTTAACAACTGTTAAGAACCTGCTGCTTAAGTTGTTGAGGTTGGGTCTTGGGCTAAGCAATAACATCTGCCACTACTGACCAGAGAATGATAGCAGCAGAATAAAATATTTGTTTCTGCCTGCTGTCTGTTGGTAGCATGAACCTCACTTCCTGTTATAAGCTTAGAACATTAATAGAATAACAGGATGCATGTTCCCCTGCATTCTCTGGAAGATACGAATTCTGAAACTCAAATGTAAAAGTATATCATTATTTTTTAAATTAATTATTTAGTAATTTTTCCAAAAAACACGGACTATATGAGGAGCAGACCAAATATATGAGGGAAAAATCTGGACATTCATTGAAAATCTGGACAGTTGAGAATCATGGAAGGTGAGTGTAAACATAAGGGATGGAGTTACACTGCTTTTTTGAAAGGGTTTGCTAAGTGCTTTATGTTTTTTTTCCTTTCCTTTTTTCTGTAACTAATAATACACGGAGCAGATAAAGTTCCATGGACTACAAAGAATTATGATTGGATCACCGATCATAACTATCTATCATGTGTTCTCAACATGGATGCCAAGATTCTCCTTTTAAGCTTCGCTCTTGAGGTGAATTTGATGGCATCCATGTCTCTAACACAGAATAAGCCAGTTAGGATTGGCAGTCTGATCATAATCTTCTATATTATTCATTGGTAGTATTTATTTAGATCGACTGAATGATATATCTGAATGATATAGAAGGAATAATGGAAAACTGATGTGGTATTGCATGTACTTGTCTCTCCTCACTACCTTGAATTTCAAACTTTTGATACAAGCCAAAAAAAGTGAAGTCTAAAACTCACTGTTATACCTTTAAAGTATCCTCATCCCTGTTTCTTAAGAATAATAATAACAGCATGGGCATCAATTGTAAAAGAGTTGCTGTTCATGCAAGTAAGTGTAAATCTGCTTTATAGACAGGCCTTACACCTGAGAAAGCCACTTATATGGAGGTTAAGTACTGTGGAATCTGGCCCCAAATTACTGTTCCTTGTAAAAAGGGCAGTTCATCAATATGCAGAAACTTCAAACTTAGTATATATTCCCCTACATTTACTCTTACAATTTGGCTATCACACAGATCACATTTATGGTCTTTTCAGTGTCAACAGGCACTCTTAAATAAAGTAAGGTACTTCTCATAGCAGGTTTTCATTTCCTACAGAATGTAAGAAGCTGTCAAGATGTGCTATAGATTGAAACATTTTCTATAGCAATCAGTTTTTTTCTTTTTTTTTTTTTTTCATATTTTAAAACTCTTTAGATGACAGCAACAAGAGCTGTCGTACTTGGCATCATGTTACACGTGCTTGGCCTATAGAACAGGCTCCTCGCCCAGAGTCAGTGTCACAGCTGCAAAGTCACACAGTTATTTGAGTGAGTTTCCTGACTGGCCATTGCAAAGGAGGCTATAACACTACAGATTGCAAGAAACAGTTGCAGAAAAAGAAAAAGGGTACAGTAAAGCATCTCCAGTGAAGCAGTTTACATGGCATACTCTATTATATGTGATGTCAGCTACCCTGCCATGTCAAAAAAATATCTACCATCAGCCATATTGCTTAAATTCTGCTGATATATATATATATATATATATATATATATATATATATATATATGTCTACCTTCACTTGACTTCATTTGACCTAAAACTCGTTTGACTGACACCCATTTGACCGCCACCCAATTGATCTAAATTTCATTTTACTGACAACTCATTTGACTGACTCCCATCGTATTGGAATGCTAACAGTCAGCACTTTAAGTTACAATAATTCTTTTAATCATAAGCAAGACACAGGTGAAGGAAAACCCACATCAAGTCCATGTCTTAATGGTTGGTGAAATGAGTCAGTCAAATGAGTTGTCAGTCAATTGAAATTTAGGTCAATTGGGTGTTGGTCAAATGGGTGTCAGTCAAATGAGTTTTAGGATAAGTGAAGTAGATCCACATATCTATATATATATATATATATATATATATATATATACATATATATATATATATAAATACATATTATATATATATATATATATATATATATATATATATATATATACATATATATATATATATATATATATACATATATGTAGATAGATAGATATCAGTGTCAGTGGCACAACAGGTAGCACATTCAACTTTGATGCAGAAAGCTGTAGGTTCTATTCCCACACCATGTAGATTGATTACTGACACTGCAGTGCAGAATAAGGGGGAGTGCTGTACTCCTGAGTCTGTCATCCCTTGATGAGATATTAACCCAAGGCCCCATCTACTTGAATTAGTGGTAGCTCGGGTGGATGTAAAAATCCCATGGCATGTATCAAGAAGAGTATGGGAAGTTCCCTGATGCCCTGGCCAAATTTCCCCTAATAGTAAAAATACCACCTCAGGTCTTCCCTGAAAAGAGGCTACAAGCCTAGTGGGACTTACACGATTAACAAAGAATATATAAATATATACACGTGTTTGTGTGTGTGTGTGTGTGTGTGTCTGTGTGTGTTTGTGTGTATGTGTAGATACATACACATATATATATTTTTTATATATATATATATATATATATATATATATATATATATATATATATATATATATATATATATATATATATACACACACATATATATATATATATATATATATATATATATAATATATATATATATATATATATATGTGTGTGTGTGTGTGTGTGTGTGTGTACTGAAGTGTGGTGAATGATTTGGAGAGGTAGTCATTACCTTGTTAACGGTACAAGTCAAAAATGTCATTGTAGGCTGCTTCTGTCGTATAGAGGAGGTTTTGGTGAAGCACTGTAGATGACATTTCTTAAATATTATTTTCCAAGTGAAAAGCTAGAGGAATGCTGTATTTCTTCTGTTAGATTGGATGCCTACCAGATAACATATGTATTATACTACAAGTACAGATGTTCTGGACAGCTTAGCCACAAAACCATGCCAACACAATATGAGAAGCTCTGAGAAACTGAGATGTAGATAGATAGCTAGTGAGAGAGGTAAACAAATAAAATCTTTCATTTTTACTTAATGACTGGCAGAATGTTAAATAGTAACAGTTAGGGAAAAGTTCGATTTTGAGGAACTTCTGACATATAAAAATGTTACAAATTTTGTCACGTTAATGGCTTAGCGGATTTAAAAAGATAAGAAGGAGAGCCTTAGTTGAAAGATTGTGGAATGGTATAGGGTCAAATACTGGAGAAAAAAATTACAAAATCTTGTTAGGAATTAATGCTAATGGTATTCTTACTAACTGATAATCTATAGTACAGTTATGAGTTTATTACACAAACCATCTCACATTCAAATCAATTATTTTTCTTCTCTTAAACTTGTGATATGCTTTTTAATCCTGGTATTATTGTCGCATTCACTTTGGCCTCTATGATATGCTTTCATGCTAGCAACAACACTGGGAAACTGTTCAGAGATAACTAACAGTGTTAGCTAAGATACATAACAAAGTCTGAGTAATATATGAAAGAGAAATGGCAGAAAACATGAAACAACAAAAGGCTTGTTTTCCCAGCGTCTTCTGTCCTTGTCACAGCTAAGGCAGCATATTTTATATTTATTCTTTAACCAGATAAGGGGAGTGAGCTCTGTGCACAATCTTCAGTCACAAGTATAGATACAGTGGCAAAAGCTATATACATGGATACTTCAGAGTAACGAGCCTGACTCCGCCATATGCTTGCCATAGGAATTTCAGAAAGGAATGAGAACATATAAACTCTGCACAGGCAATAACCAGTGGTTAGCTTACAACAAAAAAATCTGTAAACTATGAGCAGCAACACTGCCAACCGCTACCCAGCTTTTTAACAATTCTAACTCTTCAAATCTGAGACTGAGATTGTTTTATTCTCTTTGTTCCCTTGTGTTTATTGGCACAGCTGCATTCCCAAAGTGACCCATTTGTAGTTTATAGACTTACACAGAATTCTGTGGTTTTCAAGATATTCAGAATATATTATTTTATTGCTGTCACAAGATCTACAAAAGCTTATGAGTTTCAGGGTATAAGGATACTGTCCTCTGTTGGTGACATGATTTTGCAACTTTCTCTGGGTGTAAAATGCACTCTGATCTATAAAGTTTACTGCAGGAAAAAAATCCCCTTTTCTTGACATACAGCAGCCTTAGAGTTGATTATGTTAGGACACAGGATACAAGGGATAAAGTTCCCTGCAAATGGGTGTGGGTGACATTTTTCAAATTTGGGTTGACTTTGATAAATTAGTCTTGACTACGGTGTAATGTCTACCGTTGATGATCTAATCACCATTTTTGTACGATAGCTCTACTCTGTACCATGAATGTTGAGCTTTGGCTCCATACTCCCTGATCAATACGTTTATTACTAATTTTGAGGTCACACTGACCTGAAGAAAAAGGAAGGAATATTTTCACAGTTTGTCTGAGTTGGTATAATCACAGAGAGAGAGAAAAAGAGAGAGAGTATGCATAATGTATCAGGACTGTAAGACATAACCTCTCATTTGGGAGTTGTTGGGGTTCAGCTTCCCCACAACAATGCTTTACATCATGTTTAATCCCAACTAGTGTCCGTCAGATTGGGTAGCATGACAGTGAGGTCAGTAGTCCAGCATCCGGGGGTTGTTTGTGGTCAAGCTAAGCAGATGCTGTGAATTAGAAAAGCTGAGTTTTTGCACTCATGACAGATCAGATTGCAACACGTTTACTTTACTTCCAAATCATCATACCTTTATTGGTTTCTTGTAGTACCTATCTTATCCCTCTTTTAATGACTGCTGTATGATTTGGACAGCTTTTCTTCCTCCAAACAGTATATTTCTTCCTAATAAAAAGATCCCTTTATTTCCATCAACAAATAAAATATATGTTAACTGTTTCTTCCTTTCCATGGTATTTCTAAGCTGCATGTCACTTATGGCATGTTATGTTTACATACAAAAGTACCATGCCTTGTTAGGTTTGTAATAAAAGTGTTAATATCTTCAGAAACTATCAATTAAGATGCCAACCTGTGGTCCAGGAAAGCCCTCACATTAAAGTTTTAAAACCCTACCTTCCTTTTATCCTGTTTGGGCCATAAAACTTAATTTTGTCTGTTTACACAGAATAGATACTGCTGCAGTAGAAAGACGAACCACTTCTGTTAACAGTTATCAGTCGCAACTGAGTGTGCATTTTAGGCATAGGTGACAAGAAACTTGACACTTTGGCTATCAGGAAAATGAGTGGGATACTACTTCCTTTGACTAAGAAATTCCTTCCCTGAACAAATGACTGCTTATGAAATAGGGAATAATGCACACCAAAGAAAGTCATTAAAATGTACCGATACTCTTTGTAGAGCTTTTCAAAGTACACAGTAATTAAAATTACTTCCATTCACTTAAAAGAACAACATGAAATCAAAGCACTTGTAGAAGAACTGCTGTAAAAGGTCACATTTTGCAGCACAGTTTACCCTGAAAGATAAAAAAAAAAAAAAAAATGGTATGAGTATGGTAGTCCTCAACAAGACTTTTTGGAGAAGACAAAAATGCAAATTAATATTCATGTCTTAGACTAAAACATCTTGCCTCACAGCAAGAGGTTCTCCTGTTCGATTCTCGGCTGGAGTGCGGGGAGTGCCTTCTGTGTGGAGTCTGCATGTCCTCCCCGCGGTTTGGTGGGCGTTCAAAAGACATGCGTAAATGGGTGTGCCTTCGCTGAAGGTTGAACGTCGAGCTGGCACCTCGGCGTTCGTGAAAATCTACTGCCAATCATTAGCAGACTGGAGTTCCGCTGTGGCGACCCCCTAACCGGGAAAAGCCGAAAGACAACAACAGAGTGATGCAGATACAGGAGTGCTATACTGAAGATTGCTTAAAAATGTTTCAGACTATGACCACAGTTGTCCCTTAATATCAAAGAGGGTCTAATTTCACTTTGTTTCCCTTCATATCGTATCTACTTTAGTACAGATTTGCTTATGGTGATTAAGGCTTCCAAATGAATATTTGCATATTAGTAACCTCTGCAATGAGACAAACTGCATACAAGAAAATAAATAAGGGTGTCTCGAGCTGGTGCTTTGGAGTATAGGCCAAGAACCAAATTATTTTGAGGAGACTAATAATATTAGGAACAATACCAGCATGCATCCATATTCTGCAATTCCAAGCACATATTTCAATGAACAATAATACAGCCGGGTTATAGGAAGCCTCACACAGCCCCTTATAAATCTTTCCTATAGATTGTATCCTCACAACCCACATCAGATGTCCTGGTGACTGTAACACCAGGGAAAAAAATCCTGTACACCAAAAACTCATATTATCAAGTACCTACCCAGCTCGCTTGAAACAATAAAAGCATAACACAGGTAAGCAACTATTTTTGCATGGAGATTCCCTGCACTCTATATGAGGCTAGCATGTCCACATACTCTTTTACTTGTATATGTATATATATATATATATATATATATATATATATATATATATATATATATATATGGTTCCCCTTCAAAACATCTAAAACCCATAACATCTAAAATCATAACATCGAAACCATAACATCTAAAACCCAAAACATCTAAAACCCATAACATCGAATTTCATAACATCTAAAATGTGCATCACAACATTGAATACTACAAATCACATAAAAATAACACCCCTTCCACATATAATGACACCAAACTAACAAATACACTTTTTACTACGTTTCTGCAGGGGGGCAAGCCCCCCCCCCCTCACCCCCCCCATGTGGGAGGTCTGCCACCCACCCCCCCATAAATTAAATATACCAACTCCGAGATTGCACTACAGTGGGAAAAAGTTAATTTCCTAACCCCACTGTATCATGATCACCATAAAGAATGTACACATAATGTCTATATCACTTACCTGTATGGCCTAAAAAACACATACAGAGTGGCAAAATAAACACTATATAAATAGTATAAATTCATACACTATATAATTAATAACTATAGAAATAAAAACTACAACATTTCATAGTGATACCACAAGATTAACAGATTAAACTATAACGTTTACATGTTTGATGATATACTCTTACATATTATACATTTTAGATGCTATATATTCGATATTATGAGTTTTAAATGTTATTGGTTTTAGATGTTATGGTCTCGATGTTTTGATTTTAGATGTTATGAGTTTTAGATGTTTTGAAGGGGAACCACACACACACACACACACACACACACACACACACACACACACACACACACACACACACATATATATATATATTACATCTGAGATCAAACACAAAGAAATGGAAGTAGTCAGTACTCTGTGTAAAACTGTTTCCTCTTCAGCATGCTTGCTCAGTCTCTGATTCAGCAAATACAGCACAAAATGGTCCTCATCAAGACATGTGACCACCACCGACTCTTGACAAACAGTGCATTTGCTAAATGGAAACCATTAAGTGGACACTAACCTACAAGGTCTGTTGTGAGGTGTCCTGTTCCCAATATCTCAGCATGCACAAAATGGATTAGATGAAATACAGAGCAACCAAGCTACCATGAGCCATAGATTAAATGTACCCTGTGGCATGTTTTGCAAGCAAGACCGTTGCTATTCACATCCCTGTTGAATGAGAAATATCAGGACATGGATTTACTGAGGATCTGTACCACATATCTGGAATCCCCAAATTTAGGAAGGGCATGTATGCATTGTCACAACAGCAACTTAAAACTTTTGTCAACTTTAACTGCACTGACACAGTTTGGAAGGGAATTTTGTTTTTTTGGGGATTCATGGATTGTAAGACTGGGAGGCAGTAAATGACCAGTTATGTCTTTCATCAATGCTAAGGACAATTTACTTGCTTATGTTAGAGGTTAGATACAGTGACAACTGCATTACCAGGAATATCTTGTTATTTAATGTTACAACCACTGGATGAGTGATGGTTTAGGTAGCCAATGACTCCCATGAGTGTATTTCTTTAATATTAGGAATGATAAAAAAGATATGGTATGGAGAGTACTACTTTAATGGAGATATATTTTTATTAACACTTGGAATAGATGGCATAATCTAGGGAATAGGGAACACCAAACTCTCATGGAAGTGTACATCAGTAAACATGGGTTGGATAATGGAAGCACCTGCACTTCATGATAAGGATCTTTGGTTGGGTCCCCCATTTGAGATCTTCTGTGGGTCCCCATTCTCCATCTGTAATCCTTTATGTGTGTGCATGTGAGCAATGAAATCAGGAAAGAAATTCTCATTAAAGTAGTACTCTCCATACCAATTTTTTCTCTCCTCCACGTTTGTCTCTCTTTCTCCCTAAAGTACCCTGCTCCCCATTGCGCTGTTCCTAATATAGTCTCTAAGAACCTACCTACCTGGTGACAAAGGACCCTATCGAAATACCTGCAGTATCATCTAACAGCCTTATTTTCCCTGCACCCTGTCTCAAGGAAGCAAGAAAGTATGTGGTTGTCTAAGTCCTGCTTGTAAAGCTGACTACCGTCTACTATTGCTTCAGAGGTTCTAAAGTACACTATGAGCCTGAACAGCCAGCAGCCTTTACCCCCATCCTATCTACCCTGTATCCAACAAACCTCTTCTACTTTATAATAACCCCCTTTACTAGCTATCACTCTTTCCCTAGTTCTAAACCAGCTAGCTCCCTTACATACTTACCTGCAATACTAGATCTGCCCACTAGGTGGCACCCTTATCCCATCCTTTATCTCCTGCTTATCCCGCTGTATTTCTTCTGTAATTACACTACATCTCTTAAGTCCTAGACTTGCTCTTATTTTCCCACTTACCCTTTACTTCAACTGTCTACACCCACCTTTTTTTTCTCATAGACTTCTATTTTATCTCTGATCTTTCCCACTCCTGACTTGCCTAACTTTCCGTCAGTTACTAGCATTGCTGAGTGTTTCTGCTCTAGCTTCTCCTTCACTTGTCTCTACCCCCTTTGTTCGCCCTGTGGGCTCACTCTGTTCCCCTACCCTATCCCCAAATTCCACCCACCCCCAGGGGTCCTACTTTTATACCATCTAACCACACCCCTTCCCTCTTCCACCAATCACAAACCCTTCACCATTGGCCACTTAACTCCAATTCCCTCCTTTCACTTACCACTCCCTCTCTCTCCCACCACACCCTCCACCTATTCCTTTCCACACCTAGTATACCTCCGAGCCTATAACAGCAACCTAACAACTTACCCTTCCAGATGTATAAGCTACCCACCCCAGCCCTCTTACAGAGGTTACTCATACTTACACTTCTACCACCTCTAACTTTAGCTTACCTGCTAACCTCCTATGAACACCCATTATATCCACACCTTCTCTACCTCAATAAGCTATCTACCTCTCCTTCTCTACCTATTTTCACTAACCATGTTAACATAACATGTACTCCCAGCTATCTACTACCAAAAATACCATAGAATGGTCCACATTATATATGACTCTCCCAATCCCAGAACATCTCTACCTCTGTATAGTAAAGTCCCAAATCCTAGACTTCAAACACTACTCTTCTCTTTAAAAGATGGAGACATTCACCCAAACCCAGGCCCAACAACTGCTACTACCACTCAACTCCTCAACCCCAACCCCTCTACTATCCATTCCCTTACCAAACCACCTAACTTACTCTTATTAGCTCACTTTAACCTACGTAGCATTAATAACAAAGTTGCACAACTCCATGCTCTCTTGGAAGTCTACTCCTTTGACATTCTTTGTTTAACAGAAACTTGGTTAAAACCTGTAACTAAAGAGAATGGAGTCATCCCACCCGGTTATAATATTTTGCGACTTGACCATGCAGCCAAAAAGGGTGGTGGTGTAGCTATCCTATTTAAATCTGGGTTACAGATTACAACCTACGACTATAAACCACCTCAAGACTCCAACGCTGAAATTCTTATTATCAAGCTTCAACTTAACACATTCAAATCCATCTATAGTATCTGTATTTATCTTCCTCCTGGTAGTAACATTGCCACCATAGAAAATATCCTTTGTTGGTTATCCCAAAATTTACCCCAAGAAGCCATAATCCTAGGTGATTTTAACATTGATTGGAAGTGTTGTAGCAGTAGCCAGCCTACCAGCCATATTAACCTTTTTGTTTTTTCTCAAACCATTACCTCCCCTACCAGGATAAACAAGCCTAATAAGAAAGAAAGTACCTTAGATTGGATTCTCATAAATAATCATCCCCAGACATATGAAGCTGGAACCTTCCCTGATGATGTAAGTGCCCACTCACTAACATACATCATCAAGCTTAAATCCAGTCTACCTAATCCAACTATATCTAGGACAATTAGAACCAAGAAAAATTTCAACCCCAATCTCTTTCAGAGAGAACTAAGAGCATGTAACTGGTCTGCCTTAAAATACCTCACACTGGAGGAAGCTGTTAATTACTTTAATTCTAACTTCCTAGCCATACTAGACCACCATGCACCAACCCGCTCTATTAGAATGAGAACTAAATCTGCCCCATGGCTTTCAAAAGAAACCAGGCAAAAAATCCATCTCAGAAATAAATACTGGAATAAACCTCGTTTAACTAAAAACCCAATAGACCAACAAAACTTCAGACAGCTGAGAAATGAAACTAAAAAAGCTATACTGTCTGACAAAAGAAACTACTACCTACAATTCCAGCAAACTCACCATAATAAACCACAAAAGGTCTGGACGAGTATTACTCAATTATTACACCCAGGTCAATCCATCACACCAAACCCACAAGGCACAGACCAGGAGAATCCCAAGCAGACTGCTAATCCCTTTAATACCTTTTTCACTGAGGCCATTCAAACTCTTTCCAGTCGGTTATCTACTCAGAACTTAACTATATCCAACTCTAACTCTAACCCATCCCCTCCATTTCTCTTCCAACCAGTCTCAACAACATATATTCTTACCCTTATCCAAAAACTGAAACCTTGTACTCTTTCAGCAGACCAACTACCCACTGAATATCTACAAAAGTCAGCCAAATCCATCGCCTATCCCATTTCCATTCTTATCAATAGAACCATCAGTGAAGGACACATCCCTAAAATCTGGAAAGTATCCCATATTATCCCCCTTCACAAGGGTGGGAACTCTAGTGAACTCTCCAATTACCGTCCCATAACCCTACTTTCTCCCTTAGCACAGATCATGGAAAAATGCATCCACAGACAATTGCTAAACCACCTAATCCAAAATAACTTACTTTCAAACTCTCAACATGGTTTCAGACCTTCCCACAGCACTACTACTACTGCCCTCCTTTCCTTTACTGAGTGTATTAACAAAAAACGTAACCTCAATATGCTTTCCTCTGCACTGTTTATAGATTTGTCTAAGGCATTCGATATGGTAAATCACCGGATACTTATAAATGTCCTCAAATGCCTGTCACTAGATGCACTAGCTATAAAATGGTTCCAGTCCTACTTAGATAACAGACAACAGGCTGTACTTTGGCATAACATTCTATCTACCCATCTGCCCGTTAACATTGGTGTTCCTCAAGGGTCCATATTAGGACCTCTCCTGTTTTCTATATTTATCAACGACCTTCACCTAGCAATCCCCCAAGCTACATGCATACAATATGCAGATGATTCCACACTTATATGCTCAGCCACATCTATATCTGAACTTCACTCTCTTACCCAAAATGTGTTTAACACAGTTGAACAATGGTTTACACAGCGCTGTCTCCTTCTGAACCCCAAAAAACTAAACTCCTCCTTTTTACTCCTACTTGTAAGTCCCCCCCAATAGACTTCACAGTAACATCCAGTAATGGTACTCTCATATCCCCAGATCCAACTACCAAACTATTAGGTATCACCATAGATAACAACCTTAACTTCTACATCCATATTAACAATACTCTAAAAATCTGTTAATAGAAAACTAGGCCCTCTCTACAGGATCAGACCCTTCCTCTCTCCCGCAGCTAGAATAACTATTGCTCATACCCATCTAATTTCTACTCTCCTCTATGCCTCACCCATATATATACTAATCTCTCTAAAAACAACCTTAATAAAATGGAAAACTCCTACAATAACATAGTCAGATTTGCTACAGGTAACCCTTTCAGAACACACCACTGTTTTAATCTAAAGCAGCTAGGATGGCTTGAATTACAAAATCAGCTTAAATTCCACCAACTGACCATTGCCCATAAAACCCTTTACCAAACTATCAATACCCCTATACTATCTACCCTCATTACCCCTACAACAATCTAAAGACCTTACGATCATCACATAAACTTCTTGTAAATATTTGTAAATCAAACAACAGGGCTGGGGACTCTTTTCTCTAACACTGTTGGAAAATACTGGAACCTTCTTCCAAACAAAATTTCCTCTCTTCCCTCTATATCACTCTTTAAAACCAAATTGAAACTTTTCCACTGGTTGTACCCCTGTACTAAACCTGACTGAACAACTACTTCTTCTTACTTGGTTCAACCTACCCTCGTCTTCTCAGTAATCAAGTTCCTTTTCTTAATAACAGCTTACCTTGTCCTTCTATACTATTACTTACATCTTCAGAATCTCATTAAGGAGACTACTTTTACTGATATATTGTATAATTTCAGCTCCTACTTTTTCTTTATGACTACTTGTATACTAATATATTGTATAATTCAGCTGCCATCTTTTTCTTTATTATGTATTGCAACTACATTTTGTATTGTAATAATTGTATCTGTATATTTTGCACTATGTTATGAACGAATCACCTCTTTGATTATTCTCTGTACTGCACCTGCAATGTTCATTGTATACATTAATTTTTGTATATGTGATTTTGTTTGTTTCCTCGGAGCTTATCTCCCCGGGCCTCTACTGAAAATGGACATGTATCTAGTTAGACTAGCCTGGTCAACAAATGTAAAATAAAATAAATAAATAATAAATAAATTTACATAGTAAAAGGATACAACTGAACGTTTGTATTATACCCAGCAAGCACTTCTTACCTGCAAGTGTTGTTCATATACTAGGGCATACTGCACATCGTGGAAGTTTGTTGTCATGCATTATCAACTAAACAAAGTAAAGTAATTCTCCAGCTTCCTGTTAATAGATGTTGACTGACATTGTTGATTCAGAGGATACCAGATGCCTTCATCACTAGTGTGTAGTATACGCTTCTAGAAGGGTTGCACAATGATCTCACAACACTTTTAATTTGAATACCCTAAATCCAAATCACATCTGACAAAACAGCTACTTATGGTTATGTGGATCTATGCCTCTCTTATTCATATATACTCAAGACTGAATCAATCCAGTTTTCCCAGGAAAGGACCTGGGTCTGGGTGTGTACTTGGTTTTGCAGCATTTTTTAATATGCAAGTACTGTCTGAGCTTTAGAGCTTGCCAAGCTCTGTGCTGTATCAGCAAATCAGACTGGAAATTACTCTTAAAGGTATAAGTTCAAAGAGCTTCCAAAGCAGTAGTGCATCAGACTGTTTAGGGAAGACTGGTAGCAGGTATACAGGTGTACTTCATTTCTTTATGACAACCTGAGAATATGAAAGTGCATTGAATGATAGATGTGAAAAGGCACCAGACTCACAGGCAAGTGTATAAAAACACACTTATGCAAAAACTAAAGGTGTGGTGCATGGGAGAAATCCTTTTTCTATTAAAGCATGGTATGATAAGAAAAGGTTTTATTACATGAGGTATTAAAAAAGGAGGGTTGAAGCCCCTCTACATGGTAAGTGGACGGTGGGCAAAAAACAATTGAGCAGCTTTATGCAAATGCAGTTTTGCAATGTTTCACGGAATCATTATTTGCACAGCTGTCTTTCACACTCCTGACCAAAGCCAAGACAAGTGTTTTTCTCTGATAGAAGAATTTTATTTTAAATTTTGGTAGGTACTTTAAAAGCATGACTAGTTAGCATTCTGAAGTACAAGTACTCTATGTGCATCTTAGAATATACTGGTTAGTGGGTAACAATACCTTTAAAGTCATATGGAGTAATAATAGATTTTTCCACACAGCATATGGCTTAATGCCCATTCTGCATTAGGTCTTATTAGAAATTAGACCCATTATCTGTATTCAGAATATAAGTCTTGGTGCCTCACCCCACTGAAGCTGATTGTAGTCTCCAGTCCTTACATTACACATGAACTAGTAAAACAGTAGAAACTCTAAGTTGTAACACTGAACCCCATTGTATGCTAAAGTTTTTGGTGTTTCTCCCCCCAAAGCATGCCATTTTTTCCTAGTTGTTTACTCCTCCATTTCACCATGTTGAGTCTCTAGCTCCTAGCCTATCATCTGTTGTGAGGTAGCATCAGATTGATACTGACTCACATCCACTGGGTCCCTCCTGATCACTTCAATGGAGAATCAGCCAGATAACATATTCAAATCAAACTAATGTTTACTCAAGCCATTTTGCTACTTACTTTCAAAACAGTTAGGACAGGGCAAAAGTAGGAACTAGAAATGGGTTCTTCAGGACTAGCTTAAGTACACTGTAGTTTTCAAAGAAGGTAACTGACATAGAGCGAAGTTCATAAGTTAGGCTAAGGGGTGACTAGAAGAGAAGGCACAAGGGGTGATCCCAGCAGAAGTTGAGAAAAGTATGCATAATGCATAGAAGCAATATTTGGTTGACTTTGTAGATTGTTTTTTTTTTTTGTCAACATCTTCACGTGCTCATTTTAAATTTGCATTAATTTGTGTTGAAGTATATTTTGAATTCTGTTGATGAAATTGCACGATACACATTTTAGAAGTAATTGTCTTCAGTACGTGGATGTTGCTTGTGACCTGTGATGTAGAAAATGTCTCCTTTCTTTATGAGGTGTACTTGTTTCAGGTTTTCCACTCCATACCATATGTTCTTCTGCTTTGACTTGCTATATTTTAGAGCAACTCATTATAGCCTAGTAGTTAGTAGGGTAACTATTTGCTGCAGCATAAGTAAATAGTATAAAATCATAATGTGATTTAGTATGAAAGTGGCACATTTTATTGTGCACTGCTGCATTGTGCAAAATAACCAAAGACAATGCAATGCTAGAAATATACATTTTCAATGCTTCAGTTAAACTTTGATGGTGTCAGGTCAGACACAGAGGAAAGGGAAGGGGTGATGCCAGACTGACCTGGAAGGCTTTGTCTAATTTTCAGTTCTTCAGAATTCATGGTGTGTTATCAGATTATCTCTCAGAACTATTTTCACATTAATGATAAAGAAGCAGCTCTCTAAATATGAGGGGCAGAATCCCTAGGGCATCTGTTTCCTATCAGTGTCCCACCAAGCTTGAAGTCTGGTTCACCATTCTAACTTTTAATCTTCCCAGCATGTAAGAGACCACAAGGCAACATGACTTCAGGATAAGGAAACTAGTCCTCAGTATCATACTTAAGCCTATATAGAATGTATAACAGTCGTTATATACCTTACTTATATGCAACATAATTATAAAATTGCCAAATTACCAAAAACATATCATTAGTCATACCTACTTAAAGATTGTCACAATACACTTCTGAGTAAAGGAAAGCATGTGTCCTATATTTCCATGTTAATATTTCCTTCTCTTTCCACTCATTATAAAGCTACAATTACCTTGGGAGACTGTGGCAGTTCAGTTGATTAGCATGGTGAATTAAAAGAATGAGTCACAAATGACATGTCCAGCTCTTCCCCACAAGTCTTTTGTATTCCCAGTGCACATCACCCCTGTTGTAAGAAGGTCAAAAATTAGAGAGAGCTAACAGTTTTCAAGCAGCTAACATTTAGGAGCAGAATTAACAGTCATTCTGTATGTAATTGCCAGTTAATAGTAAATTGCCTCCCAGACTGTAAAATAAAATATAAACTGGTGAGTAGATAAAATTAAATTAATGAGATATTTTGCTGCATTTAACTCTGAATAGCGCAAATTGTTAACTAGGAATGCCATGATTGTTTTAATATATTGGTAAAGCTTTATCATTTTCATAAGACAATTATTAGACTGTCGATTTTACTTCTACACTTGATTTGTATTGAATCCGAAGGACTTCTGTTACATTGCTATATAAAATAAATATATAACTGAGCATATTATACAGAATATATAAATGATGCCTTTCATAGAAGTGAATTGGCAGTGTAAATAAACAGCCTTGATATTCTTTTGTTGAGAAAGAGCTTGAGTTTTGTGGCATGTGCATACATATGGGTGTGTGGTGGTGTGTGTGCATGTGGATGTATATGCATGTTTTGTGTGTGTGTGTGTGTGTGTGTGTGAGAGTGCATGTGTGTATATGTGTGGTATAACTGTGCGCATACATGCTTGTATGTGCATGCATACTTGTGTGCATGTATGTGTGTGTGTGTGTGTGTGTGTGTGTGTGTCTTCTTCTTGCCATGTACTTTCTTTTGTGCGCATTATCAAGTAAACTAAAATAACTTGTTGAAAAGTATATTAATTTTGCTTCATATCTGAATACCCAACAAGCCAGAAGCACAGCTCATTTGCATTTTTTTATCCTGACCTCTTTCACTTAAACACTTTACTGACTGACCCTTTATTTAGTGATTTTTTTTTTTTTACTGGGTTATAGCAATTATCACAAGGTACATACAGTTATCAAGGCTGAGCAAAGTACTGAAACAAAGACATTGGCAGGCTTTTTTAGACATGCACAGAATGGCATGAAATCACTTTAAGGTTTATAAAAAGTATATGAAATTATAATTAATGAGAAGAGCTAGCAATGAATTTCAGGTTCATTTTATAAACATTAATGCAAACTCTCATAGTCTGCATTTATCTGCAGTTTGACAATACTTGATTTACTGGTTTGTTTCCCAAATGGCGCGCCTTCTTCTCTGTGCATGAATTTTTACTAGGGTCTCCTGTTTCCTTCCACATATCCAAAAGCATGCCGATATGGCAATCCCATAACTTACCATAAGTATTTGTGTAGAATGCAGGTGGATATGTTTGTATGCAGCAGCAATGAACTGGCATCTCTTCCAGGAGTGGTTATCTAATCTAGGCTTACTGCCATACAGGATGCGCTTCCTTTTGACAATAAGTAGGATGAACTTAACTTCAAAAATGAATGAATGAATCTATTTACTCTGAACATACACTTGAAAAGAAAAGCAAGTAATTAAGAAGGCTTTTTTGTCTTGGTAAGTCCAATAATTCAGTTTTGTTTTTTGGGCTGTCTACCTTTATCACAGGAAGGTTTTCTATTGCTTCCTGAAGCTAATTCTTAGCAATGGCAGCATTTCATTCCTTTATGTCCTCTGTTCAGAATTAACTTTCAATGCTTTCATGTCACTGAAGTGTTTTAAAGGTCCTCAGTGCATATCTGAATGTGTGCCTGTCAATATCTGTAGTGCACTATTTAGAGTCAATAGATCCTCTTCATCATGGCTAACACAAACTAGCTATCTCATAGGTCAGTGATCTTTAAACAAATGACTTGTACTCACACAGCTTGCTGAAGATCATGTTGTTTTAACTGCACACAGCAGTGAAAATGGCACAATAAAGCACCAGTTTAGTAATGCAATCCATAAAGAGACTAATGATTCATGACTCTCTAACACATGCACATGCATGCTGCTAAAACAAGGATTATTAGATATGCAATGTTAATATTTCTGAAAATGTGTGTGTGTGAGTGCATGCGTGTGTGTGTGTGTGTGTGTGTGTGTGTGTGTGTGTGTGTGTGTGTGTGTGTGTGTGTGTGTATGTGTGTTTGTGCATGGACAGACAGAGAGAGAGAGAAAAATTATATATAGAAAAGTGAATAGTCTTAAAGTTTTATTACGTTTTATAAAGAATGATTTACATATATTTTTTATAAAGAATATAAATGTAGAAATGGTTAGCTTCAGTAGTGGATTCACCCTTGTGGCATCATATCAGCTAGAGCACTGGAGCAATGTCTAGTTATGTGACTGCTCAGAGAGGCATAGTAGGCAGGTAGAGGTTGAGGGACTCAAACCCCATAATACCGAAAGGTGAAGAACCAGATAAGAGTACATAGCTTTAAACATCTGCACTAAATGTCAGATGAAAAAAAGGTACTGTCATCAGTCGCTAGACTGCACTATACCTTTTTCAATAATTTAGCTATGTATCTTTTGTCATGAAACAGCTATTAGCGGTTTCTGTTGTAACCTTGTTTGCCTCATAGTTTTGCAACTGTAAGCATATTCTCGCCAATCTTGGTACTTCCTCTGGCTATTCACTGATTGAGCTCAGCATGGATATTGATTGTTAGTATAGCCCTAAAATAATCGGAGCAGGGCATATATACTCATCTTTCTGAAAGTGCTGCTCCTATCAAAGAAATCCATCAAAGCTGATCAGGCAATTTTAAATGGCTCATCCAGATGATACTTTAATTCCTGTTTATTACATTTTTGAGAAAAACATATTTCCCTCAAAACACAAGTGACAGCTCAGGTCAGGAAAAAATAATGTATCAGTTTTGTTTATTTTAGAAAACTGTGTTTTTAATAAGCTTCCTGTTTAATAATCCTTTATTCATATGCCACAGTCTTGTAATTATACTATTGTTGATGATGACAATAGTGCACATTTTTGACAGCTAAATATAAGGTCATAGTACAGCATTGAGCTGTGTATCTGAATTTCTGAGTTGAATGAGGGTCTCTTCTGTTCCCCTTTCCCTTATTTTCTGTTGGAAAAGATGCCAGAAAAATGAAACATACCATTTGTGCTATTGCACTCACAGACTATTTGTCCTAATCAGTGACGCCCATTTACTAGAATTGCTTAAAATGAACTATACCTCATACAGAAATCGCACATTTAGAGTGTTTCATTCATCATCTGAAAATTGAGGGCCAGTAAACTTTTCTGTTCCTCCAGCGGGATCATAGACATGCATCAAAATGTTAAAAAATGATTGGTGAGAGAGAACTGTCATCCATTTATCAAGAAAACGGAACATTATTTGCTAATTTCCCAACCCAGTCAGTGACAGGGTGCTTCGTCTTTAGACCCATGGTGACCAACATGGCCTTTTTGTTATTAGTACAAGTCAAGCGCTTTTTGGCTGCTGCTAACAAGACACATTTGTCTATCAACACTGAGTGCTTTATTTTTTTCAAGGGACTATGACCAAAGCTTGCTCCCTGTGTCATGAGTGGCCATATTTAAGGAGCTTGTGGTAGTTCTGGATGGCAGAGGAACTGATAAATCATAAAGTTTTCTTGTCAAGGTGAAAGTATTGACTCTGTTGCTCCAAAACTGACAAAATGTGGTGAGAATGAGACAGCAATTCATCATTTAAAAAGGACAAAGGGGTCATCCTGGTTTCATTCTGTAAATGCTAAGTCTGACACTTTGATCACTACCTTCAGTTTGAAGACATAGTTAAACAGTGAAACAAGGGAGATGTAAAGAATTTTCAGAGTTAGTACATGCCGTTACTTATCTCTGTATTTTAGAGTAGTCAACTGCTCTTCTACATAAATTAGTTGTGTAAGTGGCCCATGGAAAAGATTCCAAAGTTTCGGAAAAATGTATTTTCAGAAAG
>NC_056748.1:580731777-580756777 GCF_019279795.1 Protopterus annectens | reverse complement strand
GAATTAGGGGCGAGATGTTGTCTTTAAGGACTCTGCCAGTTTAATTAAGATATGGAAAATTACTTATTGTTCTTCATCACTAATGTGCAGGAATTAGAAGCCAAATGTAATGCCTGTGCTGGTTGTATCTCTACTGTCTATTTGTTTGTTTAATACCCACAAGGCTACATCATTAAACCTCAAACACCATTTTTTTCTAAGTCAGCAATGAGTTTGCTTTCTGTCACTGCCTCATTCTTAGAGTAAAATAACTGGTTGTAAATGACATTTCATTTTTGGGGTCATGCCTTCAACATAAAGATATCAATTGTGGTTTTATCACTGATCTCTATCAGTATGGTTATTAATACTGTGAAGTACAAATCACATTCGTACTCTGACATGCTTAAATTATAATTACTTAGCACTCTGTATTCAGTTTCACGTGTTGTAGCTTTAAAATTGTTTTTTTCTGTGTTTGTGTATGTGTGTGTGTTTTAGGAGGTATTGTTGAAGAGGGCAGCAGACCTTGTTGAGGCATTGTATGGAATGCCACACAACAACCAGGTATGTTAAATACAGCCACTAAATATATGTGTGATTATGTAAGTTAGAGTCTTAAAACACTATCTGCATAATTATTTATAGGCTATTTTATCTGCAGCTGGTATTACTGACAGTTAACTTGAAGGCAGCAAGAGGTGATACCATGCTCTGAGTAAACTTCTGTTTCCATGTATTCCTCACACATAGTTTTCCTATCATATGATTTTTAATTGTATTGTGCAAACATAAAATAGTAGATTGAGGAAGAAGAGTTATGTTGAATTCAGTCCAAAACATATAGTGGCTAATAAGATGTCCAAGTAAATCTGGTTATCAGTATTGCTGTCTAATAGATTTATGTTGGGCTTCACAATACTTGAAAACCATGAAGTGTTTTCATTTCATTTGGTAACTCTTATATTGGCAACTGTGCTATTGTTGTTTGGTGTAGCATCAAAAGAAACCTAGTGAAGTCATTTTTTACAGTTATATTTTAGAATAACTTGTTAGACAGACCAACTATATTAATATTACTTATCTTGTAGGAAAGTGTATACCATTTCACTTATCTAGATGAGAAGGACTTACTTGAACAAGAAATGGACATCAAACGCCCCCCTAAACACTATAATCATACATCGGTAAATCTACAGAGCTTTATTTGAACTTATTTTCTTAAAAAAAGAAATTAAAAGAAAACAATATGTTTATATTATTGCAATACAAATTCTTCAAGTAGAATGAAATCCCAGAATTAAGCAAGATTTAAAAATGTTAGCAGTGCTAACTATAGCATATTACATAGTTCTTTATACTCCCATTTTTTAGGAAATTATCCTGAAGCGAGCAGCTGATATTGCAGAAGCACTGTACAGTGTACCGCGCAATCACAACCAGATTCCAGCTCTCGGCAATGCTCCTTCTCACACTGGCATGATGGGGGTGAACTCATTCAGCAGCCAACTAGCAGTAAATGTTTCAGAAACATCACAGGCTAATGAACAAGGTAGGTTATCATAAAGTAAGAGATAAAGTCACAGAAGACAAGGCCACAAATGAGCCTTCTGTAATATGACTTGCCATGTTCCTCCATACTGTTTGCTCTTCTTGTTTACTTCACTGTACCCAAATGGCACTTTGTGGTGTTATACTTATTTCCTGTGGCCATTGTATTCATATTAGTCAGCACTAGATGTGCTGCACAATATATTATTAAACTCATTGTGTTATGGAACATATTGTCATCCACATACTATAGAGTTAAAACATTTTCACTCCACAAATGGTCGTCTTTCTTATTATTATTAAAATATAATGTTCTCTTTATTTTTCTCAGTATACAAGATGAATATACCTTTTGTCATACAAGTGTTTCATTATTGTGGAAAACAGCTATTTAATGTGCTACCATAAATGAATAGCTGACAGAACATGATCGGATGCAAGTTCTTATTTATCAGGTTCCAAAAATTGCATGGTGAATGCCATGTCATTGAAACAAGTTGCATGCTATTCATATAGTGGCAGCCGGTGTATGTTGAGGACCATCTTTCGTGAATACATCTGCCACGATGCTTCATTTTGACTGCTACTTTTCCATTTAGACACCATAAAATGACCTCACCCTTCTGTGAAAACTTTAGTGACCTGAATATTTCAGAGTTCTTAGGTCCATAGGTAGGTACTAGGCTGTCTGCCCGAAGGCATTTATAAGCCTAAACAGAATGTGTTGGCTTTCACCGCCCCCTTAGATTAGTTCCCTGTGCCTCTGTCCAGCAGAGCCACCAAAGTGATCCCCGGGGTAAACTTTCTGTTTCCCATCCACTTGTCAAGGTTTCTTTTGAGGAGTGTTCTTGTTCCAAAGCATGGGAAGTCTCTGGGACAGGAATCTATCCCTCCAGCACATCCTATTTATTGTTGTAGTAAAGTTTAGATCCCTAGAGCATGTGGCTCGAGGAGATAAGGTTTTCTTTAGGTGGAGCATGTCCATCAATTCTGGGTTGGACATGGCCTTGCATGTTAGGCAGAGATCACCTCTGAGTAGGCGGTATGCAACCAAGTACAGCTGTAGTTTCTTCAGTCGAGCTGCATAGGGCATCTGTTTGAGGCCAGTGATCCTCTTGGTGAGGTACTTCTGTGGTCTTTCCAGCTGTTGCAGGTGTCTTGTAAGGTACATCCCAAATGGGGGATTGTATTCTATGATGGGTCTGATGAGTGATGAGTAGAGAGGCACAATGACCTCTTTTGATCTGGATGCGAACCCTTTTGTGATTAGGTGGGCCACGTAAAAAGATTTTCTAACCACTTTGGCAATGTGATTATCAAAGGTGAGATTACTATCTACTTGGGTCCCCAGATCCCTTTATTACTTTTCCGTATTTAGGGGACTACCACCTATGTGGTAGTTTGTGAGTACTTTGTTTTTTCCAAAGGGGATCACTATGCACTTTTTGGCATTTAGCTTGAGGCCATGATTTTGGCACCAGGTATCTGTCTCAGTGAGACCCTTTTGGAGGATGTCTGTGTCAGCTGGAGAGTCAATTATAGCCCCTAGTTTGCAGTCGTCTGCGAACTTGGTCAGCCGTAGTCCTCCTGTGCTTGCCTGTACCTCTGAGAAGTATATGCCGAACAGGAGGAGTCCTAGGACTGAGCCCTGGGGAATGCCACTTGTAACCCGTTAAGAGTCGGACCTAGCTCCCACAACTCTCACCATGTGGGTTCTGTCCATGAGCCAGTTGGCAACCCATCTTGTGACGTAGGGGTTTATGTTCAGACTGGTGAGCTTGTCTATAATACTGGAATGGGGAATGGTGTCGAAGGCCTTAGTGAGGTCTAGGTAGGCTGTGTGTACCACCTTTCTTCTTGAATTCCATTGCATTAATCTGCTGTGATCTCAGTAAAACATACATATTTTTGTGACGCATGTCAAGTCATCAACAGAACTATAATTGAGTGCTGTCTGATCAGTGGAAACCTCAAAGGTAAGTGTTTTTGCAGGGGAGCGAGCCCTCTATACCCCTACCCTGAACTTGTGTACCTACTCTGGGGTCACACAACAGTGAAGAAAAAAGAAAACTCCACTCTTGGTAAAAATCCATTTCACTCTTTTCCCACTTGATTAAACTGCTGTTGATGGATTGGCAGGAGCACATATTTTTGTCTCTCTTCTGAATTTGTGCTACATTTGTCCTAAACTGTTCCCTCACATGACAGTTCCCTTAAGAAGGTTTTGAACACATTTGTGCTTAAGTATGCAGTTATATATCAAAGTTTCTGATTTGATGACATGTAAATGCATGTTAAATTCTCTCATTGTGCTGATACAAACTCCTTTGTCCTTTCAACTGTTGTAGTTTGAAGCAGACACCATTGTACAGTGATACGACTGTTCAGCAATTATAGAGTCCACAACTCTGATGAGGAAAAACTGAACAGATGGTCTGAAGGAGCACACATTTTAGCAAAATGTCACCTGGGTGTTCATGTAGTGGAAAACAAATAATGTCTTTGAGTACTGGGTAGTGGTATCATAAATAAACTGTACTTTCATTGTGTATATGTTGCACCCTTCTTCAAATAGCTTACAACATATATATGAAAACACTTTATGTTCAATTCATTTTAAGAAAAATCTAGGGCATTCATGCTTAAGACACTAGATCATCTGATAAGATAGTGTTAAAAGAATGCTCATATGCTTTTTAAAATTCCTTTATAAAACTATCACTTTTGACATAGGCAAATTTACATACAATTTACATTTATGTAAACTGTATTAACAAGTTCACGTTTATAAACATTATACTTCACATATATTGCTATATATCATATCAGCTAAGCAACATTACATAAATTATTCAATTCCTGCTCTTTTTTTAAATGAGAAACAGATTTATTAAACCATCACTTATGACATAGGCACTCATACATTTATGTAAATGAAAACAAATCACACTGACACAATCCTAGTTGCAAGCATTTTACATCACAAACCATATCGACACACTCCCATTTGCAAACATTATACATCACTTATAATCTACCCAAACATTTTCAGTCAAACATTACATAGCTCATTTAAGTCCTGCCTTCTTTTAAACCTCATTCCTTCCCTGTATGTATTGTTCCCACAATTTCCATTTTTTCGTATGTAGTTTGCTCCTACCCTTTTCTAAAGATCTCAGTACCAGTTGTTTTATCTCTCTTACTATATTCCCTACTTCTAGTATATTTGGTTTAGATTCTGATTTCCATTTTCTAGTAATTGCTTTTTTGGCAGCCACCATAATTAGACACAAGGCCTTAGCATGTGTAGGCAGTTACGATTCTGTATCATGGCTCAGAAAAATCATCTCTCTCATTACACCAATCTGCGCACCCACTATCTTTGACAGTGCATCATGCAGGGAATCCTTAAAGTCTGCCAACTCACCACACTCCCAGAAAATATGTTCCCACTTACCACTTTCTTCCCTATTACACAGCTAACATTTGCTGTCTGCATGAAGAAAGATTCTCTGGAGTCTACTAGGGTTATAAACATATGTATGGAAACATTTTTAAGCAAAAAATCTTCTAGATTTTTTTTCATATTTGGGAGACATTCATATATCCTTTCATTGTTTCTTTGGAATTGCTTGTCCAATCTCTCTTCCCAATCTTAACCTCCTCTGATTGATTTTTATAGTTATCACGCAATATTTTATATGCTCTACTAATTATTAATTTTTAATGGCAGCTTCTGTTCTAGAGTCTACTAAAAACTCTGCCAGTGCTGGTCTTTCATTTAGAACCACCCTGTTTCTTTCTCTTTTCCTGTACTCTGTCAGTCCTTGGTAAGGAAGGCAATCTCTAACCTGCAGTCCAAATAAATTCTTGGTGTCTTCCCATTCTATTACCTTTCCCTCTCTAGTTATTTGCTCCCAATACCTTGGTTCCTTTGCCAGTTTCCTCCAATAATGTCCAGCCCCCTCTTGCATATTGCCTATATCCCTAATTGCAGTCACCCCTCTCGGCAGAATCTCCTTTCTCAATTTCCGTGTTGGCTTTGTTGTTCGGATACTTTCTGCTGCTTTATAGATATAATATTCTGTATGATTGTTATTCTCCTTAAAGGCCTGCATCCAAAATCCAAGTATCTCCTTGTTTCTTGAGCTTCCCCCTGTTTCATCATCATCCCTTTCTACTTTGAATTAGTTGGGTAATCCCAAACTGCCTTGATCTATTGGAAGAATCAGCTTATCCCACTTGACTCTTGCTGTCTCCCCAGATAAAGTCCTTCAGCTCTTTATTAATTGCTATCTACAGCTTCTTCTCTGGTTGATAAAAATATGCCTGACCTGTGTATAAGACTAATGGGACTAAAAACATTTTAACTGCTTGTATATTACTATCCATATCCATATAACAAAGCTTACATTTTCTCAGTTTTTGTATTATTTTTTGTTTAGTCTCTTCCCACATATCCTTAGCTGCCACACCAGAACCATTTTAATCCATATTCCAAAATACTTAATTTTATCATGTCCCCATAAATATGGATATTGCTGAACCAATTTGTATTTGGGTACATAATTTACCACTATTGCCTTTGTTTTAGCTTCATTAATTTTGCATCCTGAAAAGATTTGAAAGTGTCTCAGAATGTTCCAGAACACTTTAATCTCTCCTTCTGGTTTTGTGAGGTATAAAATAATATCATCTGCAAATACATCCATCTATTCTTGACTGTCATACCAATTATATCCTTGACTTTCTGAGTCCCTTATGTTGTTTGCCAATGGTTCTAAATATAATGCCAATAACAAAGGGAAATAGGACACCCCTGCCTGGTTCATCTGCTCAAGCAAAAATTATCAGGGAGGACTTCACCCACTTTGATTTTCGCATCAGATTCCTCATATATCCTCCTTATCAACCTTATAATTTTTTCAGGAAATACAAATGCTTCCATTGCCTTGTTCATAAAGCACCAGCTTACTCTGTCAAATGCATGGCATTTTCTTACATTCTGCTTCCCTCTGGATCATCAATGTTCTGTTAATGTTGTCAAATGTTTTCCACTCCTTCAAAAAACCTCACTGATCCATATCTATCAATTTTGGAATTACGTTTGCCATTCTTTTATCCATTATAGATATGAACACTTTATAACCATGGTTTAGTATTGAAATGGGCCTGTATGAAGCTGGGTCGGATGGATCTTTACCCTCTTTGGGTATTACAGATGCCACTGCTTTCTTCCAGGATGTTGGTACTTGTCCTCCTCTTAAAAATACTGTTAAACAAAATCTTCCAGATCTTTATCAGTTTCTCCCCTAGCTTCCAAACTTCCACAGGAATACCATCTATTCCTGGGGACGTTCCTGTAGATTGGTCATACATCACATGTTTTTATCTCATCTCCTCCTATCCTAACTGTTAGTAATTGAGCCTTATCTTAATCTAATATTAGCATATTTAATTCTTCCAGAAACATTTATATTTGTATCTTTTATTGATTTCCATATTTCTCTCTTTATACAGACTTTCATGGAATTTCCGAAATATTTCTAATACCTCTGTAGGGTCTCCTGTTACCTTCCTTGTTATAGGCTCCCTAAGCTTGGTGACAGCCCTTTCTATTTTCTGTTGCCTGAGTCATTGTGCTAAAATGTTTGTGCTGTATAAAACATATGCTTTGACATAATACAAGATCTGTATGTATATATATATATATATATATATATATATATATATATATATATATATATATATATATACATATATATATATAAATCCACACACACACATATGTATGTATGTATGTATATATATATATATATATATATATATATATATATATATATGTATATAAAATGTTACAGTATAAACTGCAGTATCAGAATACAGACAATTTTGCTAACAGTTCCTAATGTAGGCATATTTAAGTGGACTGGTGTTAGGGGTGGGAATGTATTTGAGAGTGTGTTGCCTGGTTAGATTTAAAATAAGAGTTAGGTAAGGGCAAAAGGGCAATAGTGTAGCAAGGCTGGAGCAAATGGAGAGATTGTTCTGGGAGAAATGTGGTAGAAGTCATGATTTTGAGTTCCTGCAGCAGCCAGTATGGCTTTTCTCTTCTCTTTTTCTTTTTAACTCAAAGAGCTGAGGGGCATGGATTTGACTGTAAGGAAGCCCATGAACCATTTTCTTTGGCTCTTAGGAGCAGTGGTGTGGTACTTAGGAGACTGGGACTAGGTGTTATATGAGCCAGTTACAGCTCTGAGTAAGGGGATATGTTTAGTGTTGGTGTGTGTGTGTGTGTGTGTGTGTGTGTGTGTGTGTGTGTACCTGGGCCTGTCTTATATAGTAGTAGTGTTAAAGAAAGGGCTTTTTAAGGTTAGAGGCTGGATTAGGATTTGTGGCAAGATTAGGGGTGAGCATACATTAGTAAGGTGGTGCAAGGGGGTGGTAAAACCCTCCCCACCTATGGACTAGATGTCCCCTGCAAGTTAACCTAAGTGACACCATCCTTTAGATTAATCCTGTGCGATTTTTATGAAACATTCTTTTGAAACTGTTTGGCACAATAGCATGAATGACCTGCTTTACCCTACTTTAAAAGGGGGATACAGCATCAGCAGAGCTCTGGTAAGGAATAGATGATTGTTTGACTCAGTCGCCTTACATTTCCTGTGATCATATGATTAGACATACACACACACACACACACACACACACACACACATATATATATATATATATATATATATATATATATAGGTCTACTTTGTATTATCGAATTCTCACTTACCTGAAAATTACATTCACAAGACGATTTTGCCGAAAACATATTTTAACGCACACCTGGATCAGCAAAGTTGTACTCTGGGAAACTAGCCACTTGGCCACCATGGAAAAAAAATGAACTGAAGCAAATCAAACCCACCCAAGTGGGGGGCTTTGCTCCCTCACTCCCCTTAACTAAGTATAACTCCGAGCTCGCACTATAGTGGGAAAAAGAGCAAAGTTCACCATGGTGGCTAAATGGTTAGCTTCCCAGACGACTTCAGTGATCTGGCTATTCATTAAATACGTTTTTGGCGGTCATCTCTTGAATGTAATTTTTGGGTAAGTGAGAATTCGATAATATCAGGTATACCCATACATATATATAGATAGATACATACCACACACACACACACACACACACATATACATATATATATATATATATATATATATATATATATATATATATACACACACACACACACAGACAATTAGATATCAATATAGATGTAGATATAAATATCGATATATATCTATTGATCATGTTTTAACTTGTTAACAAAATTACTTTACTCCATATAGAAAGAGAAACAAAAGTAATTTAAGTGCTGGGAATAGCTTCTCTTTCATACTGAGAATCTGGGTTATTACTTACTACCACTCTCACATCACTTAAGCAATTACTCCTATAGTATACAGAATGAAGAAAAAAAACGATTCACCACAAAAAAAAAATATTTGTATTATGAATTATTTTCCAGAAGTGCCCAAGGCAAGGTAATCATTTTCTTTCTATCCTCAACATAGTGTTTTCAGATAAAATAATACTCAAAGGAGCTAATGACCTCAAATGTAATAGGAGCAAAAAAAAGGCTCATTTTGAGCACACTTGTTAACCAGAAATTTGTTTTTACTATTTGTTAATGAAACATGAATGGGCAGTAACAACATTCTATGATTTTGAGGAACACCTAAACAAAAAGAACAGAAATGTAAAACTCTCTGAACTTTTGATATTCTTTTGCTTTTCATTTTTTAAAATGATCTCCAGTTTTAAATTCAAAATTGAAGTTCAGAATATCATATGCACTAAATGCACCATGACATAGTTATTTATAGTAATGCTGTAATATTTTGATGGATATCAGTATTCCTTGCATTGTTCATATTAGGTAATATGAATATGTAATGTGCTAATAAAATAATTTACAGTCACCCTTGTCTTCATGAAATGAAGCACTTATGATGTACTTTGTTCCATAAAAAGATGCTGAGAATATTGAGGAACCCGCTTATAATGAGTTATAAAGGCTAAGCTTTGGATGTTAACAAAGCCTTGGTTCTACTCTGAATGAATGCCTGATATAGTAAAATTATGCATTTGTGTCATAAATGTTCTTAACTTTATGCACATTATATTATTGTAACAAAAAGTATCAATGTGCATAGAGTTTGTCTATTTACTCAGGTCTCATGCTGCTCTTAGAAGTCACCAAGTCTGTGTGACAAATGTGGCGAAGCAGAAGAGAAGTGCTTAAGAACTATATTTGTTTAGCTATTATTCAAAAGCAGAGTGCATATACTTGAATGAGAATCTTTTTTACACAGTACATTAACTATCTTAACTGTGTCCAGAAGTACATAAAATGTGCAACAGGTATGTGTTAAAACTCAGATAACAATAAAGATCTTATGGGTCACTTCTTCTCATAGTACAGAGATGAAGGTTTTGAACATAATGCAATTCCAATAAAATACTGAAATGATTAGCAAAAGCACAGTTCATTAAATACATTTAACTTTAGAATTTAACTGAAACCTGAAAAAATGTTTTATTAGTAGTTACAGAGATTTCTAATCCCCCCTAATTTATGAAGTAAATATCAGCTGATTTTAGTTAACTGAATACAAGTCCCTATGAATAGTAATGCTGCGCAAGTAAACAATAGTATTTGACCATAGAATCCCACTGATTTCAAGTGGTATGACAGATGTTTTTTACTCAGCCTTATGTTTCAGCTTCTCAGCATTAAAATTATTGCAGACAATTCAAAAGAATAGGATATTTTATATATTAAATCTACATAGTGATACAGAATTTATGCATAGGTTCAATTTAGTTATTTAATGGTGCATGTATCTAAAGCAGGTCTAATTTTTGAAGAACATCAGGAAACCTAGAAGAAGAAAAGCTAAATCTGATGTTTGGAATTATAGTGTTCTGTCTACGTGACAGTAGTTGAACTGTGTGTTTAGCCCGTCCGTACCACATCTTTCCATCCAAAAAAACTGCTGAATGAACAAACTCAAATTAACTGTCCAATATTCTTCTCATTGTATGGACTCAGAAATTGCTCATAGTGCTCCAGATGTGGCTTGGCCATGGGTTTGTATAGTATAAACCTTACTCTTTTGCTTCTGGAATCTCCACAACTGAGGATATGCCTCAGCATTCTTTTTTTTTCTATAGCCCTGTCTCTGATTCTCTTGTTTTAAATCATGTCTGGCAAACACCTACCGTATCTTGCTCCTTTGCCACCATCTGCAGTCCTCCTTTTTATTCTCCACTGCTGCAACTTTGTGTCATCTATAAAGAGCCTGATGCTGTTCTTTTTTCCTCTGTGTATGTCTGAAATATACTTAGACAGGACCTTCTGATGCACCACTTGCCATTTCTTTATTCTTGGCAAATCACATTTTGCTATAATCATCTTTATCATACCCACTATGACATTGTGAGATATTGCCACCTGTATCAGGAGAAATGAGACAATGCATATGTGGCATATGCCAGCATGACTGTCTGAAGTTTTGTAAATAATCATGTCATTTGACTGTCACATTAATTTGTCCAGATACATGTATTAAAATGTATTTGTAAAAGTTGCTTATGTTAAATAAAATACTGCAACAGAATCTTAATAGAGTTCTGAATGTGAACTGTGCTAGTCAGGTGACTAGATGTGATATAATTCTATAACCAGCTGAAGGATGGAGCTCTGTCAGCAGCAGTTTGCTTTTGTTTTTCTTTAGAATCTGATATATAACCGATCTCCATTATCACAGTTCAGTTGTTCAGTAGTTGTTAGTTATACAGTTCAGTGTGTGAAGTATCTCATCTTGCCATGTGGAAGTAAGCATCTTAGCAGTACATCTTGCCTTGCGATATTAAATGAGTTAACTAGGAAGAGTTTATTTTTAGTTTAGTTAGGGAAAGTACTGTGAGATTAGTTAAGCATTATTTCTTTTTCTGCATGTGAGATTCTATCCAACTGTGTTATTTTATATTTCCTGTGCCCGAAAAACTCTGTTTATTGTAACTAAATATTAAGTATTTTCCTGTTTTCTATTTTTATTATCCATTGTTAAATTTTTTTATACCTTTTCATAGTAGCTAGTTTTTTATTGAGTACTTTTAATATCTTGAGAGTATCTGTGCTTATTTCAGTGTCACTGTGGCCATTCCAAAAAGCCTTACTGCTTTGGTCACACTCTACCATTTATATCAGTATTAACTTGATATAGTATAATTGGTTACTCCTTGTAAGAGCCTTAGAGTATTTGTCTGGTGGCAGCTGCCCTGTAATCTGGAGAGAGTGGACACAGCCGGTGAATCTATGACAGCCTTTCCCATGTGTGTGTTTGTGTGTGTGTGTGTGTGTGTGTGTGTGTGTGTGTGTGTGTGTGTGTGTGTGTGTGTGTGTGTGTGTGTGAGTGTGTGTGTGTATGAAAAATCAGATATTCAAGTGAGTATGTTAGATACTTCGAACTGGGACACAGTGCTCCAAGGTGGGTCTTGCTTGGGATCTGAAGAGACAGAGTCCAGTCTCAGGGGAACGTGTTCCCTGTGTGCTCTTGGGGGCAATTGTGTTTGATGCAGAGAGCTGCATTTGAAAATAATGTGTAAATGCATTCCTGTTTTTAGTAACTGCCTCTCATTAGTGTCAGTGCTGAGGACTGGGGCTCCTTGATTACTGTCCTGGGATAAAGAGGAGCTGTTACACTCACCACAATATCTAGAAGCCACATGAGTAGAACCAAGTTAAAGTCCTTGCTGAAGTTCAAGTGGACAACATTTAATGGGAAATGTATGCCAAAATATTCTGTCATAAAACTCAGTTTGGTTTGACTGACAGCTCCTACTGGCCATGAACCCATATTGTTTTCTGTCTTGGTAAGTATTGTCCTTCCAGTAAGCAATCAGCATTTCCTCTGCATTTTCTACATTACTTTTGCTGCCTCTACTTTTACAGTAACTGTTCTGTAGTTTTGCACATTTATTTTGCTTCCCCCACTGTACAGGATTATAGCACTCTTGCTATTTATGGTCATCAGGTAATTATGTGCTTGGCAGTGATCTGTTGAGCATCTCTATCAGGAGCAGTATGCACACTGTTCACATTCTTGTGGACCCTTTGTGGCAGACTATCTAGTCACTTTGTCATATCCTGTTGTAGTGCATCTACTTCCTGTTCCACTTCCTCTTCCACTTCCTCCTTCTCTGTTTATGAATATACCCAAGCAGCAGGTCCCAGTTAATATGTCACTCAAGCACCACTGGTCTGATACTTATTCTCCTCACTATGAACTAACTGGTACCCAGCAGGCACCCAGCCTTTCCTTTTCTTGTGTGAAAACTAAATTGAAATATTCATTCAGTCATTCAGTGCTTCTGTCTGCTACTTGTTCTTTTTAAATGATTTTAAGATGAATAAGATGTCTAAGCAACATGTCAGGAATGTTAACTGTGAGACCATTACTCGGCTGTACATTTTACATAGTTTTAACTCTATTACTACAAGGCCCGTGTTAATTGTCATAACAATCAGAAGAAAGAATCCACACATTAGAGTACAAGCACAAAGCCTATAAAAAAGCAAACAAACATTAGGACTAGGAGGCCTGCAAATCCGCAGTAGAGACAGCCTGATACCACACTAGTCATGCTGAATCCTTTTCATGTCCCACCATAACTTTTACCATAATTCTTCATGAAGCTGCGTTGGAGGACTCACCTTTTTACAGAAGAAGCATCACTAGCCAACATGCTTCACCTTTAATTCCCAAGCTGATATTGTTTCCCCCTTGGAATACTACTTCCGGTAACTCTATAACAGATGGTTCAGTATTTTCTCTTTATTGCCCCCATCTGTAAGCATTCTCTTTCTACTCAGATAATCATCCATAGTGACCTTTGCATCTTTGTTGCCTCTTCTGAATGAATCTGTATAGGAGTGTAAAATTAGCTTAGCTAATTATATGAATTTGCTTTACATGAGCATGTAGGTTTGTTTAAATTCCAACTGTGTTAAGAATCTTTCTTAAATTTATCTCCATGAAATTTTATATGGAAGTGGAATTTGTGCAACTATAACTGCTTGCTATCAAAATCACAATAAAAATTAAATTATTATGAAAGTGAATAAAAAGATCAACAATTGTGCATCAGATATTCAGCCTGACTCTCAGCACTTAACTTGTCCTTGTTCCCATTCTCTCTTTATATTTGGTTAAAACTGGGAAATCACACTTCATAATCATGGGAATGGGTCTTTCCCCAAAACAGCTTGCTTTAAAAAGGTTAAAATGAGCTATTACAGGGGTATCTTACCATTTCCTTTGTGTACCTGCAAGATTGAATGGTTGTCCATGCAATGAGGTGGTACAAGAGGTTGTGCCTGGCCTCTTCAAGTGATGCAACCCCTAATAGCCACACCCTCCGTTTGGGCAGACTTTTCCATCCATTTCTGTCCCCTTATGAGGGACTGTATGCAGGATGTGTTTCTTATGACATGTATCCCTAGCCCTATTTCCATGAACGGCAGTTAGGCTTTACTTTATCATTCCTTCAGAGTGACATCTTCCTGCATACTTTTTGACAATTACATTAACTTATAATAATAATAAAGATTTTCTAATATGAATTACACATGCCAGTTAGTGCTATTTCTAAGCTAAACACGTTGAGATTTTCCAGTCTAGTAATTTTTTTTACTTTTTTGTCTAATGGTGTCAACTGCTAGCATGTAGAACTGCAAACCAGGAATGTGGTAAAGATAAACTTTCATAACTGTAAGTCCCTGAGAAGTTGGGAATAAAGGCTGGCCTATTAAATCTGATGGGATTGAAGAGACGGAGGCTAAAATATTGAACTTAGAGGGTTGATTTAATAAATGGGCTTATATCATATAGTTGTGAGTTCATATATTAATGGTGTCATTTTCCTGAGATATGTTTAAACATAAGGTACTTTTATTTTCTAAGTCCCAGTACTTTGTTTATTTATAGGTTCATAGGTTCATACTAGGCTATCTGCCCTAGGGCATTTATAAGCCTAGCCAGAGTGTGTTTGGCTTTCGCCACCCATTTTAAATTAATTTTGCCATGCCCTTTTTCGAGGTTAGTATAATGTGCCTCTGTCTAACAGTGACACAGAAGTGATACCCGGGGTAAACCTACGATCTCCCATCCACTCATCAAGATTCCTCTTGAAGAGAGTCAATGAGGGACTCTGCCTAACCCGGACTGGGATTTTATTCCAGAGTGAAGGGAGCCTCTGGGTTATGAATCTGTCCCTCCAGCATGTCCTATTTATTTCAGTGCTGAGGTTCAAGTCTCTCGAGCGCATAGCTCAATGGGATTTGGATTTTCTGAGGTGCAGCATGTCCATTAATTCCAGGTTGGACATGGCTTTATACGTCAGGCACAGATCACCTCTAAGCAGGCAGTATGCCACTGAGTAGAGCTGGAATTTCTTTAACTGGGCAGCATATGGCATCTGTTTGAGCCCTTTGATCCTCTTGGTTAGGTACTTTTGGGGTCTTTCCAGTTGCTGCAGGTGTCTGGTAAGGTACATCCCAAAAGGGGCATTGTACTCAATTATGGGCCTGATGAGGGATGAGTAAAGAGGCACGATGACCTCCCCTGATCTAGATGTGAATCCCTTCATGATTAGGTGGGCTATATAAAATGTTTTTCTAACCACTTTGGCCACGTGGTTGTCAAATGAGAGATTGCTATCAACTTGGGTCCCCAGGTCCCTAATTACTTCTTCTGTACTTAATGGATTACCACCTATGTGGTAATTTGTGGGCACTTTGTTTTTGCCAAAGGGGATGACTATACACTTTTTGCGTATAGCTTGAGGCCATGGCTCTGGCACCAGTTGTCTGTTTCTATGAGGCCCTTTTGGAGGATGCTTGTGTCAGCTGGAGAGTCGATTATGGCACCCAGTTTGCAGTCATCTGCGAACTTGGTCAGCCACAGTCCTTCCGTGTTGGCCTGTACCTCCGAGAAATATATACCAAACAAGAGAGGTCCCAGGACTGAGCCTGTGGGACGCCACTTGTAACTGGTTTGGAGTCTGACATGGCTCCAGCAATTCTAACCATGTGGGTTCTGTCCTTGAGCCAGTTTGCAACCCATCTAGTGACATAGGGGTTTATATTTAAGCTGGTGAGCTTATCTATAATGCCCGAGTGGGGTATTGTATCGAAGGCTTTTGCAAGGTCCAGGTAGGCTGTGTGGACCACCTTCCCCTCGTCAATGGCCTTGGTGACTGTTTCAAAGAAATCGACCAGGTTTAAGAGGCAGGATCTGCCCTTAACAAAGCCGAACTGGGTAGGATCCAGTGTCTGTAGGTCCCCAATATCTTTATTTATGAGGTCCATGATGATCCTTTCCATAGCTTTGCAGATCAAGCTAGTCAGGCTTATGGGGCGATAGTTTCCAGGCTCCGTTGAGGCACCACCTTTGTGGAGAGGGACCACTGTTGCTGTACGCCACTCTTTGGGTACATATCCTGTAGTAAGGCTGAGATTGAACAGTAGTTTTATGTTTGGGTTTAGCTCTTCTTGGAGTTCATGTAGGACGCAGCCCGGGACACCGTCTGGTCCCATTGATGCTGTATTTTTTGCTTTGGAAGGGCGGCTCTTACCTGAGCATCTGAGATGTCAGGGGGGCAGCACTCTGCTGGGATAGATATTTGCCCTTTTGGTGGGGGGGGGAAGTTTGCGCTGAACCTGTCAGCTAGGATGTTGGCAATGTCTGTGGGTTCGGTGTATTTTTTGTCATTTTGGACTAATTCTGAGCATATCTGGGAATTCCCACCCAGGTTCCTAACATAACTAAAGAAAGCCTTGTGATTATCCTTAGTGTCCTGTGCAGTTTTTCTCTCGAAGCTGGCCTTAGACGATTTTATGAGTGCCCGTAGTTTTTTGCTAATACTGATCAGAGATGCCTTCCCTTTTTGGGATTTTGCTCTGTCATGTAGTAGCTTTCTCCTTCTATTGTATAGTTTGTTTATGGCTGGGGTCCACCAGACAGGACGTCTGCCTTTGGAGGACTGGGTCTTGGTTTTATTTGGGATTGCATGATCCATGCATTCCTGAAGGTGTTCATAGAATGCGTTTATAAAGGATTCTGCGGTCTGGGCCATATTTTCCACAGGCCCGGGGGCTTTAAAGGATTCCACCTCGGTTTTGAGGAGTGTGAAATTTGCTTTAGAGAAGTTTTTCACTGTGGTTTTCTGGGCAGGGGGTGGGGTCGGGATGTGAATATCCAGTGAGATTCGTTTATGGTCTGATCTTACCAGTGAGGGATACACTTCTGGTCTGGAGCATAGAGTCCCCATGTTGGTGATGATCAGGTCCAGTACGTTTTCCCCTCTTGTGGGAGTGGTAACAAGTTGTTCCATAGCATTTGAGTTTATAAATTCTAGGAACCTTTGAGCTAGGGTGTTGGAGCTAGAGTAATGCTCCCAGTCTATGTTTGGGTAATTGAAGTCGCCCAATATAATGGTGTTTGGAGAGACCTTCATATTTTCCAGTGTCCTCAGGAAGGTTGAGTGGGGTTCCTGGGTTTGGGAGGGTGGTCTGTAGCAGGCTATAAACTGGAAGGCAGTTTTACCCACTTTTAGTTGCACATGGATAGTCTCTGATGCTTCGTGCTATGCCACCAACCTGGAGGTGTGGGTATCTTTGACGAATATTGATACTCCCCCTCCTTTTGTGGTTCGGTCCAAGTTCTTGAGCTGAAAAGCATGGTATGAGGTATAACCTGGTAGTGCTGGGGTGCTCTCGGGAGCCTTGAACCAGGTTTCTGTTACTGCACAGATATCAGTGTTCTCCATGCTAAGGAGAGTTTCGAGTGCATGCATCTTGAGGTTTAGACTTCTGGCATTGAGTAGCATTACTCTTAGTTTCTTATCCCTTGTGATACTTATGGAGGTGGGTTTGTCTTTTGAGCCTTGCCTAAAAAAGGCACTATGGGGGTAGTAAGAGCCTTTGCCAATATCCGAAAGCCCAGGTGTGACAGGTGCAAGCCGTCCCTAGCGAAGCATCGTGGCTTGTCGAGCATGTCATCCCAGGCTGACAGGCATTGGATCCCCTTTGAATGACACCAATACTTAAGCCAGTTGTTGAAATTGATCATCTTGTCTTCATATTGTGGCATCATTCTTGGTGAGGGTAAGATGCTACTCAAGGTCAGGGTCATACCGGCCTGGGCTACATGCTCAGAGAGCTCCTCTATGTCTCTTTTCATGTAGTCCAGGGAGGTATGTCTCAGGTCATTCACACCAGCATGGACAATGACTGAGTCATATTTGTACTTGCCTTGGAGTGACCTGAGTGCTTGTGTTATGTGGCGGATCCTAGCGCCCGACAGGCAGCTCACCGTGACCTTCTCCTTGTTCAGCCTGGTGAGCGGGACGTCAGTGTGCCTGACGATAGAGTCACCTATTACAAGTGTATCAGGTGTGTTGTTTAGCCTTAAGGGCTGTGACTGTTCGGCACATTGGCTTTGTGAGCTATGTGTTGCATGTGTTTTGTTTTGGGGTAGCGGTTGCTTGGGTGTCTGCTTTGGAGGTCTCTGCTGCTTAGGCAGATTTTTATTTAGAGCCTCCAAGTATGTTTTTGTGTGTTTATGTGTTTGGTTTGCTGTCGTGGTAGGTCTATGTGAGACTGGAATTGTAATGAGTGTGGTTTCCTTCTCCTCCTGACTGGTTATGCCAGTACTGAGTTGAGAGAGCTTAGCCTCCAGTTTGGCTATATGGTTGCATCTCTCACATGTGTTGGAATTTGTTGGGAGGAGGAGAGGGTTGTCTGTGTACATGAGGCAGTTGTAACATTGCCTCAAGATTCCCAGATTCACCAGCTGGATCGGAGAGGAGATTGTTAGTATGAAAAAATAACATAGTATAGGATAAAATTTATATAAGACAAAAGAGTACTGCAAAAATCTACCTAGCCTTTTTTGTGCACATCAGCTTCCTTGATATAAGGAAAATTCTAGCCTAAAATGCGTGTTGGATACATTAGAGAAGATTACCTCCAAAATTACTTAGACATTTTCTTGGTTATCATTGCATTCCTTGTGAGACATCTGTTTAACTCATTATTTTACTGCGGTCTGTACAAAGGACTTATTATGTTCATAAGCTTATCTTTTGGGAACTACAGCCTGCTGAGGGGTCTTTCCCCCTGCATATCAAACACAAAATGAAAGAGTTAATTATATGTTAAATGATGTAGACAATTCTAGAGTATGCAGGTGTTTAGGATAGGCTGAAATCTCACTCTATACAACATAATCTGTGAGCAAGTTTCTGGAACAGAGGAGATCACTTGGTATACACTTAATTATACTGATATGTAAAATATAATTATTACTGATGTGCTTACTATGAGGCGGCCGTGGCATTGCCACCTCACAGCAAGAGGTTCTCTGGTTTGATTTTCGGCTGGGGTGCCTTCTGTGCAGAGTCTGCATGTCCTCCCGGGGATCACGTGGGTTTCCTCCGGGTGCTCCGGTTTCCTCCCACATCCCAAAGACATGCTGTAGGTGGATTGGACACTCTAAATTGGCCCTAGGTGTGAGTGTGTGCATGTGTGTGCCTTCTGTGGAAGGTTGGGCGTGGGCTGGCAACTCGACACCATAAAACTCCACTGCCAATCATGAGCAAACAGGTGATCCACTGTGGCGACCCCCAACCAGGAAAAGCCTAAAGAAGAAGAAGAAGACAGATGTGCTTACTATGTGGGACACAGTTAATGATGCATAACGAAAAAAAAAATCATATCTAAAACAACACAATGATGCATTGTTTTGATAAACTATACCCTTTAAGTTGGGCCTGAATACTGAAGAGCTATAAACGTAGCTTGATACCAATAATTAGGTTGCAAATGAAACACTTTGTGTGAAACAGTGGTAGAGCAGTATTATTAAAAAAATATCTATCATGAAAGCAATGAAGCCTCCCAAACAGTCTCATAAAGCCAAGTCTCTGCAGCAAACATGTTTTTTGTCAGATGTGGCATTTGAAGGTCTGAAGGGGTTAAAAGTTCACACTGGATGTTGGTTCAACTCAGGAATCAGGCTTGTTGATAATTGCTACTAAAGACAAATGTGAAAGAAAGTGACAGGCTTGGATCGAAGAATGTTACTCTTAGCTGTCGAAGCTTGCACTACAGGCAAGCTTGTGTACTGAAGAAATGATTTAAGTAGGCTATATGTGATAAGGTTAACATGAAACTGTGATATTTGATAAGACACAAGTGCACATTTCAGAAAATATATGTGGATAAGAGCAAATATGACATAGAAGTACTATATTATTAAGGATAACAAGCAAGCTTAAGTTTAAAAATAAACCATCATTAATGAATTTTTGTACAATGTCTATTATTTTCCAACAGTAGGTTACAGTCGTAATACAAGCAGTGTGTCACCACGTGGCTATGTCCCTAGCAGTACTCCTCAACAGTCAAACTACAATACAGTCAGCAACAGCATGAATGGATATGGAAACACTGGTATGCCCAATTTAGGAGTTCCTGGGTCCCCTGGATTTCTTAACGGTTCTTCAGCAAACTCACCTTATGGCAGTAAGTATTACTGTATCTCCTGCTTTCTCATAGAGTCATAGATGTGCTACAGTCGTTTGCATTGATTTAAGTCTGTAAGCTGTGATCAACTGGATGAAAGGAGGGGTGACTCTGGAGGCTGAACACAAAATGAATGCAAATGTAAAGCAGAACAGCAGATGACAAAAATTTGCTGTATTTTTGCGTTATAAATTATGCAACTAAATTTGCATTAGACAATCCAACAGAAAAGAGTTTGCCTGTTGTCTAGAGAGTAGCCAAGTTAAAGCAAACTTTTTTTTCCTACATTGTAAAAGGCAAAGCCTTATTACTCTCTTTTTTCCATTTCTACCATGAAGCCACAGCCTGAGTCCTGATTATTGTTTCCTTTATTACAGTAGTTCCATCAAGCCCAACCATGGCAGCCTCTTCCGTCACCCTCCCTTCAAACTGTAGCAGTACACACGGCATTTTCTCATTCTCACCTGCCAATGTCATCTCTGCAGTGAAACAGAAGAGTGCGTTTGCCCCAGTCGTCAGGCCTCAGGCTTCTCCTCCTCCATCTTGCACCAGCGCGAATGCAAATGGACTTCAAGGTGAGATTGAATTTACTTAAATAATTGTTTAACTGAGTTTACTTAAATAATTGTTTAACTGCATGCACTTTAATAATGTTTTTACTTTCCTATAGGAACAAATGTACTCAATTTGACACAGGAATTAAATTGTAATTTAAAACAGTGACTGTCAAAATAGTATTTCTGTAAGGCAATATGTACAATAATAAATACATGTTTTAATTTTGTGAAAGTGAAAATATGTTGATCACAAGGGTAAATCACAGATGCCAGTTACAGAGTGTACTACTGAATTCCAATTTATTTTATCAGCATTGTTTAAATGTTTATGTTTGTGTATATGAAGGTAATGCACTCACATATGCGTGTGTGTGTGTGTGTGTGTGTGTGTGTGTGTGTGTGTGTGTGTGTGTGTGTGTGTGTGTGTGTGTGTGTGTGTGTGCGTGTGTGTGTGTGTGTGTGTGTGTATATATACATATTAGTGAAAGGAAATATCGTGTATTAACTTTACTGAATCATTTAACATCTGGCAGTTAGACTACAATACCATCTAATGGCATTGTTTCCACATTTGATATTGTCTGGCTTCCATATGATCTATTTTAAGTATAGATATTTCATCATGCAGTATATAACAATACCTGATCTACTCTTCACCTAGAATTACACTGCAACTCACAGAGACTGTAATGCAGTTTGTATGCAGTCGGTGCTTCATTGGAAGCTGACAACATCTCCTGACGCAGAATGTCTGTGAAAGCTATCTGGTCAAAATTTAATGTAATGTACTGGAGCACTTTGGGCTTTTGCTGTGCCTTCAAAATACTTGCCATTCATTAATGGCTCAAGAAGGCATTTTATACATTTCCCATTAATCTAATAAACATAAAGCAGAAAGCTTTTGTGTCATGCTTTCAATGAAAAAAATGGTTTGAACAGGGTATTATAACTGATATTGTAGAAAACTTTTTTTATAATTTCCTGTAGCATTATGTATAAAAAAAAACAAGCAATTTCTTATACATACTATAGTATATGAGAAAATCATTAAGTCTTAAATCATATGGTGGTCATAAGCGAATATAGATTATTTAATTCATAGATTGAGTTATGCAACTTGTTATGTTACAATATGAAGTTTCCCCTGGTGACATAGTTCTTAATTTATCTAACACTACTTTGAAAATAGCATCTGTATTAATTCCACCATTAAATAGTTATACATCATTAAACTGACTAGCTTCTTTGTAATTACAGAATATTGTAATGCTGATAATATAAGGTTATCATACTGTAACAGATGTTGTCACACCACTACAAAATAATATAAACCAATACTACACGATTGTTTTACATGAAGATTCTACAAAGTTGTTTCATTTTTAATAAATTACTTTTGAATGCAAATTCCTTAGAGGTATTGCTATACATTCCACATGTAGAAAATAGCATTTGGACTATTAGAAAATTCTTAGCAGTAAGGTTCTAGGTCTAGGTTGGATTACAAATGAATAGTACTGAAATGATTCCTTTGCTAACAAGATTCACAATGCTGCATCGACACATTTGTGACTATCTGAATTTTAATTATTGTGAAATTAAATCTTGCTAGGAGTATAAATAACTCAAAACATAAGACTGACATTTAAGCTAGGTACAGGAATGGAGAATTCTGTTTTGCTATTCATATGTTTCTGACGACAAAATACCATTGATTCTTTTGTACAGCTTTATAGTTTTTGTAACTATAGTGTACAAGTACTACTAATTCTGATAGCTAGCTAACTAGCTAGTTAGATAAGTAGGCAGGCAGATAGACAGGATAACTATAACACTAAATCTATATTTATATGTCTGAATAGATGTATGTATAGTCTTGGGTTATATGCCATGTCAAAAGTTAACAGAATCTAAATGTTGTAAATATTAGTGCATGCAAAAAATGAATCCATAAATCAGATTTTAATTGTATAATGCGATGAAATAGGTGGTCATTGAGTAATAAATAAGCCAGCTCCATCAGATGGTGCTGGAATTGACCATGTTGTTTCTGAGTTGTCATTGCATGCAGTCTCCAGAGAGCCTAATCTACTGTTTGCCATTAACAAAGCACAAAACGAAATATCACAGTGCTGAGAAGCCAGATTCCTTCCACTAAAATGTCAGAATTCTGTTCTTTGGGGAAGTAAATTCTTTATATAACTTCATTTATGAAATCATTTTTGTTGCTTTGTCCAAGTCATTCTGTGCCAACTGCAAAAGATGAATACTGCAATTCATTTTCAGTTCATGTGAGATAGCTAGACTTATATCTGCATTAGATACAGTCTTTCTTGGAATAGTAAAGTTAACTGTAATTTTAAAGATAGACTGCATTTTTTTAAAAACTGAAGTTAATGAAAACGTTTTCTGTTTCTTTCCAGCAATGTCTGGACTTGTAGTCCCTCCAATGTAAGTTTGCACTTGTTTACCTTCTCTGACAAGAAGCTGCAGATGACTGGCTTCACAGGACAATTTTAATACCTTTGTATGATACTAATGGAAAACAGTATCATCAGACATATACAAATAAAAAAGAAAAAAAAAATTCTATTCCTACAAAAGAGAAGACTTTCTTTAAATATTTTATTTAAAACTATTAGAAATCAACATGCAAAGCAACTTAATTCTTCATAAACAATCCCAATTTACCGACTGAACTTTTATCATATTTTCATGATTCTCAGTCTTGAAGAAAGGGAATACAGTGACGCCTATTTTGTATAAAGTTTCTGATTACGTCTTGGCTATGTCTAGTTCTTGCTATGTGTTGGGAGAAACTTTGTGGATGCACCATTTTTAATTATCATGAAACACTGATGAAAAATGCCTCAGAACATTTTTCAGTACTCATAATTAGATTCACAATGGGTGTGTATCTCTATAATGTGAAATATTTTTTTGTGTGGTCAATGAAAGGGTCCAAGGAGGTATGAGCCATTGAACTGGAAAGAATATGCTAAATATATGATCTAGTTATCAAAGCAGGGTTGGGATCTGGGTGGGAAAGGGAATTTATCATGCTTAACTTCATCTTAATGAAATGAAACTTTGTAACTTATTGTAGTTAGAAATTGTAACTTTGATATTGAAATCTTCTTGCCTTCAACAAGCACACTGACAGAGATAAAGTGCTACTGTCTGTTGGTTAAAATATACTTCCACTGCTAGAGCTTCCTGTTAATCAAATGTGATCTGCAATGTTTTTTCAAATTTTTGCTAGCACTGTATATTATTGCATTCTTAGGCTACTGTGAAGTCCATGTTTCTTGTACCAGAAATTTGTCCTTTGACTTCTAGAACCTTCTTCCCTAATGTGTTTTGTATGTGGTTATAAAAATGTAGATTTTTGTGATTTTTGCCAAAGTTGTAGCTAAATATTTATACACGTCTTGAATTTTTTCAGATCCACTTAACTATTTAAAAGAATTTTATTCCTTATTAAAATTATAAGGCATAAAATAGTCTTACGTATTGCAACACTTTCTTTCACATAAACACTTGCAGTCACAAAGGGATTTTTTGTAACATATTGATTATAAATATTGTATTTATCTTTGAAATTTTGTAAATTGCTTGTCATCATTTTATTTGATTTTGTATGTATTGTTTGTCATGGCCTGGTATTGTGATGCTAAAGTAGCATTAAGCCAAGAACAGTTGCCTTCATGTTTCTTTTGTAACTAATATATTATGGTGTCCAAGCATTTCATGTGTACTACATGTGTTTTGTTTACTTAGATCCGACTTTCCAGTTATTTCATTTTTTTTTCTTTGAGGAAAGGTCAGATTCATTGTTTATTTTTATATTAATTTTTAAGTTATCTGAACAAATAATTTTGAATAAAATATGTTTGTTATATAGTTACACAAAACTGTGCCACGTGGCTGTAATGAATACTATAGAAAATGGGAATGAAATGCAGCCACAGAAGGATCAATCAATTTCAGGCTGTAACATTTTTGTAGAATGTAAAATAAAGTCATTTTTATCTGCCACCCATGACTTTGCCACATAGCTGAACTATGTTTACAGGGAAAATTCAGAAAACTAAATTTAAAATGATAGCTTCACCACTGATGTTTGGTTCAAATGTTTGCCAGATATACTTTTCTGATGCCTTAACAGTGGACTACTTTAAATAATATGTGTGCTCTTGCACTATGAGCATATGTCATTATCAGTCATTATATATGAGGAAAATTAGTGGTGTAAGGAAA